>NC_134404.1:42531655-42831655 GCF_038048845.1 Mixophyes fleayi
AATATCAGCTACAGAAAAGAAATCAAATTATCCAGCTCTGCTTTGGCAAATGCTGCTATTGTCAGTAGGCCAGACGTTAATTCACTCATATTCTTGTTTGCCACCATCTGAAGGTCACGGAGAGCCAAGTTTCTTGTGTAATCCATCAGTTGCAGTGATGCACAGTGTGAACTAGGTAATAGAAGGACAGTCAAACAGTGGGGTCCCTTTGCCAAACTGTATTTTCTGACATCCTAACAGTTACTGCGATTTAACTTATAGAGAAGACACTTACAAAAGAATAATTGTCCTGACAAAATTTAGTTAGCGGAATGCCCCATATTATTTTCTTCTAATTTGGATTTTTATTGAAGGCAATAATTGTTTTATTTTTATTTGTTTTACTATGTTTTTTCCAGATAGCCCATAATGGTGTTTTTTATGCAGTGCTGGAAACAAAGATTTTCAAACCCATTTTCCATGAACAATCAAGCTGGCAATTTAGTTTTTGGTACCTGGCACCAAATGTGACTGTCCAAGGTCACATGGAACACACACCGGGATTTAAGTCAGGATTTCCTGCTCTCTGATTTGTATACAGTCTGTGACTTTGAGCACTGACCTTCTCCTTCTCCTTGCTTAATAGGTAGTTGCTAACTTGCTGTAGGCTTAATCATCATCATCATCATCATCATCACCATTTATTTATATAGCGCCACTGATTCCGCAGCGCTGTACAGAGAACTCATTCACATCAGTCCCTGCCCCATTGGAGCTTACAGTCTAAATTCCCTAACACACACACACACACACACACACACACACACACACACACACACAGACAGACAGACAGAGACTAGGGTCTATTTTTGATAGCAGCCAATTAATCTACTTGTATGTTTTTGGAGTGTGGGAGGAAACCGGAGCACCCGGAGGAAAACCACACAAACACGGGGGGAGAACATACAAACTCCACACAGATAAAGCCATGGTTGGGAATTGAACTCATGACCCCAGCGCTGTGAGGCAGAAGTGCTAACCACTTAGCCACTGTGCAGCCTAATGCTTAATGCAATTATCTTGTAATGTGATGCAAAAGCAGTATATAAGCAGTGTATATCAATAGCGGTTACCAAAGAAAAGAAAGTATATTTAAAAATATAACTATGGACCACACCAATTTGTCCCCTATACTGCTGAAAAGTTTGCTCCTTCAAAATTCTGCCATTTTCATGGGCAACGACACAAAGGGTCATTTACAGACATGGAAATAACAATACGGGGTGAGGCGGCATGAAGGTAAAAGGTGAAAGACAATACTAAGTCAACCCCCCCAACACACTATAAGGTCCCTCCCCCTCCATGCTCCGCTGTATAGGACCATACATGATCAGAGGAGGCCTCTGTTTGTAATTGTGATTTAATAGTTGTAAGTCTACTCGCTTATTTCTACTAACAGGTGCACTTTTTTTTCTTCTTCTCTTTTTTTTTTTAAAGAAATGAAGTTTTAATTCTATACTTTAAAAATGTGTTTACTTTCTTGAGAGGACTAAAGTGGGTGGATTGAAGGGAGAACGCCTAATATAGTTTCCCAAAATATTAAAGAAAGCATTTTTGTTTGCTTGGAATTTTTTATGAATTTAAAACACATTTTTTTTTCTTGAATAGACAGTAATGCATCCAGCTGTTTCTTTACATAACAGATATATACATAAATGCATGCAAAATAACATTCAGAAACTTATAGGCCACTCCTGGATAACCGGAAGCTCTCTAGGTGCTGCGAAACTACAAGCCCCAGCATGCTTTACTAGTAGATAGCCAGACGAAAGCTGTCAGGGCATGCTGGGGCTTGTAGTAACACGACACCTGGAGATCCACAGGTTGGTCAGGCCTGGTCTAGGTAAAGATTTCAGGACCTTATCAGAACTGAGGATCTTTCAGACAGAGATGTGATTGTGAGGGGGGGAGGCAGAGGTGAGATGTTCCCACAATATTGGTGAAGGATGAAGCGTAAGACCATACTTACCAACTTCTTGGAGCTGTCTTCCGGGAGCCTGCTAGGGGAGGTGGGCGTGAGGGGGACAGGGCGCCAAAAATCGTGTCATTTTGGACCCGCCCCTGTGACATTTTACACCGGTGGTGGGGCCAAATGCCGCGATTCACAGAGAAACGCTGCATTTTCTACCAAATTCTGCCCACTTCCTAGTGAAGTGGGCAGAATTCAGGAGATTGCCATACTCTCCCGGGAGTCTGGGAGACTCTCCCAAGATGCGGGAGTCTCCCGGACATTCCGGGAGAGTTGGCAAGTATGCGTAAGACAGGGCACCAGCCCCTTCTGGACTGTTTTGAAAGATATGTATTTTAGTGGAACTGAGGGTTAGGGCAACTTTTTCAGATTACCTTGTCTTACCTGTACTGTTCTTTAAGTTCAAAAGGGACACAGTGGTTAGCATTGCTGCCTGGGTCCATGGGTTCAAATCCGACCAGTGCCTATCTGCGTGGAGTTTGTGTTCCCCACGGTTCCGTGTGTTTCCTTAAGGCACTCTGGTTTTCACCCACACTCCATAATCATCATTTTTTGGCTTCTTATAAAAGTGGGGTTGATGTGAATGATTTAATATTATCTAAAGCATTGCATAACATGATGTTGCTGTACAAATAAATAGTACTAATAATACTACAGCTAATACTACTAATAAAAATAGTAATAATAACTGGGAAGCTTATGGAGGAAGTTTCTTTAAGGTCATAGCAGTAGCAGCAGGAATGTGGTTTGGGAATAGCAAGAAACAGAACTCTAACTTTGGGGTATATTTACTAAACTGTGGGATTGAAAAAGTGGAGCTGTTGCCTATAGCAACCAAATTCATGCTGTCATTTATTTAGTAGATTCTACAAAATAACAACTAGAATCTGATTGGTTGCCATTATAGATGTTCACTGACCCCTGTGTTTTGGTTTTGGTTTTGGATCTGGATTAACTTCGTGTTTTGGTTTTGGTTTTAGTGAAACTACCCTCGCCTGTCTTGGTTGTTGTTTCGGATCCCAATTTTTTCTAAAATCCCTATTTTTATGCTAAAATCACATAATTTGGCTCTTTTTTTTGTTCCTACATTGTTATTAACCTCAATAACATTAATTTCTATTCATTTCCAGTCAATTTTTGTCAAGTGACAAGAACACTGCTACCCCTCCTGTTTCTGTGTGAGCAATGGCACTGAGCAATGTCACTGGAGACTGGAGAGTGACAAGAACACTGCTACCCCTCCTGTTTCTGTGTGAGCAATGGCACTGAGCAATGACACTGGAGACTGGAGAGTGACAAGAACACTGCTGCCCCTGTGTCTGTGTGAGCAATGGCACTGAGCAATGTCACTGGAGACTGGAAAGTGACAAGAACACTGCTGCCCCTGTTTATGTGTGAGCAATGGCACTGAGCAATGTCACTGGAGACTGGAGAGTGACAAGAACACTGTTACCCCTGTTTCTTTGTGAGCAATGGCGCTGAATCACCAAACTTAGGGTGGGTTCTGTTTCCAGAAATCCGAGCCTGAGCATCTCTAGTTGCTCTAGCTAATGCCTCCACTTTTTTCAGACCAGCAGTTTAGTAAATGTAGCTCCTTTGTCTTTTCTCTAACAGCTCCCATCTGTACCTGAAGATCAAGTACACAGGCAGTCAGCCTATATTCCCGTTAAACCTTTGTCCATTGTGCACTGTATGAATCATACTGATTCAATGTTATGTTGAGCATTATCCCTGGTTTGTTCCAGTTAGCTGTATGACAGAGCCTTGAGAATCACAGGGATCATTGATCATTGATGCCCTTTTAGAAAACATACATTTCGATTCACTGCCCTCATCACATCAGCGCAGAATTGGTTAAAAAAAACTAAAAGGAAAAAACCCACCCAGTTGTTGTATAGATTGAAACCCATTGGTGGAATAACTGCTGGTAAACATATAATTATTTGCTATATTATAAAAATTATACACTTTTCTGCTTATGTTCTCTTTTTAATAACCTAAGCTGAATTAAATAAGTGATGTTAAAATTGATCTTTTAACATTAAATATGCAGTTTAGCTCATGCTCTCGCAATTAAAAAATATAATCAATGTGGCATAGGTGAAATAATTGAATTTGAAGGCAAGCAATACACATGCACCCAGCATTTGTACAGTGTGAGCTTCCAGCACAGTGCACATGCTGTCCGTGTCATACTGCTACTAGAAGATTTCAGAATACAAGAAACAGTTTGATACTTTTGTAGAAGCAGAACATTGATACTGCTGCTTTTCTAAACATTTTGCCACTAGGAGAACAGTCCAGCAACTGGTATATGTCCCCAGAATTATACACTGTGGTTATATTTCTTTAAATGGTGAAGTGCAATTACTTGCCCCTAAATGCACTGACTATAGAATTGATGTATCCGTGACAACAAACACAAGCCCTGCCCACTTGCAATAACCAACAATGTAATGCTCTGATTGACTGACAGTTATTACAGCCAATGGTTTCTAAAGATGTAAGGAAAACCCTGTCCTTCATATGACAAGTGAAGCCATAAGCTAAACGTCCCTAAATGAAGATGATAACATAGGCAAACCCAGGGGGGTTTCCTAGTGCCTGGAAATCCCTCTCCAAGCCTGGGGCACTGTATAATTGCGGTGGCTGGACCCTGCTCCCGCTTCACACAGCTCTGCTTGAAAGGGGAGAGCTGCGTGCACCTAACAGTAGTGCACGCAACATTGCCCATGTTTATTATGAGGATAAGAAGAGTTTGAGAGCAGCCAAGCACTGTCTATTATTATGCATGATGGTCACGCCCACTGGTGGCATGGTGTGGAAACCCCCCTCTACAAATCCTGCATTTGCCCTTGGATAGGGTTAATGTATGGTACTTACCATCCGGGGTTAACTACTCAGCAGTTTCCAGCCAATAGGATGTATTTGGGAGGAGTCTTCCTGGATAATATATATACTCAAGCCAGTGGCGGATCCAGGGGGGGGGGGGCGATCGCCCCCCCTAGCAGGGGCTTGCTGCACTGTGCAGGTCCGTTCAGCAGTGACAGTGTGCTGCCCGGCTGCTCTGATTGTGTTTTAAACACAATCAGAGCAGCCGGGCAGCACACTGTCACTGCTGAGCGGACCTGCACATACTGTGCAGCCGCCGGCAGCCTTAGAAATTAGAAAGGGGCGTGGCCTAAATCGCCCCCCCTAAAATCGCCCCGGGTAGGACAAATGTCTGGGTCCGCCCCTGACTCAAGCAAGGCATTCTGGATCCTCTTACCCTGTTGCAAATCCCACCTCACCCTCCCATGTATTCATTGCTATTATTTATGCTTAACAATTTTTTTCTCCGATACAGAGCAGGCACAGTTGACAGGACGGTATTTGTGAATCGACGACTGGTTTCATTCATACGATGCGCTATCGTTGATTGGCCGCAGGTCACTACCCTCTTCGAAGTACCTTGGCACTTGGTCCCTTTGAACTGGGGGCTCTTTGGCCTGCCTTGTACGTGCGGGTCACTGTGAGCCTGGAGGAGGATGGTCACTCAGATGCCAGATTAATCTCTGGCCAATTGTAAAGGATTTTTCCTGGGACCAGTGGTTTGTGCTGGATAGCCATACATTGTTTGGTGACTAATGTCGGTTGTGCCGCCTCACGATTTGCCTTCTCCTCCACCAACTCAAATTCATATTCAAATTTAATAAACTGTGACCTATTCTTTATCCAAACTAATAGTTGTGTTGTGTCGTTATCTTTAGTATTACATTTTAGTTTAAGTTAAGTTTAATAAAGGTTTATAGTAACAGAAGTAAGACATCTTCAATCTGCAGTTTATGCCTCTAACTATGGAGCTTATCAGGTGGCCTATCCAGCCACAAAACACTTAAATACACATTAATAATAACGCAAACACTTTAATACACACCTCTTACTTTCTTATGGGCTGCAAATTCATTAACATGTTATTGGATCCAGTCTCTGTTTGTCTCATTAATCCACATCTAATTTAAGCCAAAGGAACATTTTTATGTTTGTTTTTTGGCACATGAACACATAGAGTACTGGGCTAAGGAGACAGTTTGACTCAAATGTATGGTATTTCTAAAATGTACAAAATATACATATGCAGATGCATTCATGCTTGTATAATTCCCAACAGAAATATGTGCCATTGTTTGTAATCTAATTTTCTTTCCGCACTTCACATAACAAAAATGGTGACACATTCGCTATTACTACCCACCGAGAGAACGTCTGTGTTTTTTAACTGAAAAAAATAAAATAAACAATATCTAATTTCATTAGTGTAATTTGCAATCTAAAGTGACATATGCAAGATACACCCTAGTATATTTCCGTATTGACATATAGCTTGTAAATATTTATTTTTATTTTTTCTTTATCTAAGTATAAGGTAACCTTTAAGAATCCTACAGGTGTGTGTGTGAGTCATCTTAAGGTAAAATACTGAAACATAGGCAGTTTTGCTTTCTAAGACTTAGGGGTATATTTACTAAAGTGGGAGTTTAAAAAAGTGGAGATGTTGCCTATAGCAACCAATCAGATTCTAGTTATCATTTATTTAGTACATTCTATAAAATGACAGCTAGAATCTGATTGGTTGCTATAGGCAGCACCTCTACTTTTTCAAACCCGCAGTTTAGTAAATAGACTATTAATATTTTGTTCTCAATGCAAAAACCAGAACAGCTTAATCAACTTGACTTGTGCTTTCTGCGTGTCTACTGATCATTAATTTCAAAGATAAATATGGCCCAAGAATGTTTGTCTTAAGTGAATCAAATGCTCCTGTCTGTCTCCCACTTCTCCCATAGAGTGTGTGAACCGTGGTTCTCCTCTGTGTCTCAAGTCATCCTCGATTTTTTTTTCCCTCAACAAGACAATAGTGCACCAACTGCAACACGTAATTAATCTTGGGCCCCTGGGCTCCCTGATGAGAGCCTGTTAACCCCAACACAATAGATGAAAGTATTTTATCCTCTGAGTTACCCTCCTGACCCCTGCCACCTTTTTCATGCACTGTCTCATCCTATACCGTAATAAAGAATAGGATTTACGAATAGGGTCCTCTAACTGGTTTACATTATTTTGGAACCAAAAGGAAGTACGGTGTAGGTCTTAAGAACTGAACAAACTTCAGGTCACATGTGTGTCCTTCCATCTCAGATATATCAGACAAAGCTGCGCATGAGGGGTTGAACTTAAAAGGAGAAGTTTATTCACTTTTTTACTTCATTCGTGTTCCCTGGTTGATTAAAGATGATCTGAATCTATTCATATAAATGATTCTGCTGCATGCTTGGAAAGAAGAATGTATGTTAGTTCACAAACCATACACATTGATGTGCGCACATAATACGACTAGATGTCTGCAACTTCGTATAAAATATAAGTGCCGATGTTTCATCTGTAAAGGTCAAGCTGCAATAAGCCATTTAGAAGTGGCAATATAGTAGTGCTGTTAGTCATCATCATCATCTCGAATATATTTTCACCAGTCCCCCAGCATCCAACGTAGGCCTACAGACAGGTGTATTCCCATTTAATTGAGTCGCAATTACATAAACACACCCTTGTTGCCTACACCTCTCCCTGACCCATGCTGCTTCTCCAGTCATAAGAAGCCATTAGTTGAAAGTATACAAAAATCTTGATACTTAGGTATCTGTGTCTTTTTGGCTCCCATACACAAGAACAAACAGATCCACGTTTAATTGTAAATTAGTCCCATTATTTGCACATAGCATGCAGTGTAAATTCCAGGTCCCTGATATTGTCTTTGTAGACAATATGGGCTCTGATCACGTAAAAACTCTTATTATACAAATATTGTATTAACTCCTCCTCCAATCATCTCTCCATATGAACAAGTGTGACGTCTGTACCATTACCTGACTCATAGCTCACATGCTAGGTGTTGTGTAAGACGTGGAGATTTTCTATCTTATATCACTGTGCAACTTAGATTACAGGAGGAGGAGGTGCTCAGTCGTTACATCATAACAGATATGTGTCATTGACTTGCAGCCTTTTGTCCTTGGCACTGATTGGTGGAATCTAGAGATGAGATAAATCAAAGTAGAATTCTAATAGGAATCAGTTTTGCGGCAGAACAAGTGCGAAGTTCCGCCAATACAATCCTCGAGATCTGCTGTTTGTTTCATCATTCTGCATTGTATTTGTATATTCACATTGTGCTGTGTGGTGTGATATAGGTGGGGTTATACTGAGAACCCTTCAGGCCAAGTTCCACCAGCGGAACATGCAAAACTTCACCGGTAAATGCAGAACGAGGTGACTATTTTGACTAATTTCCAGTTTTGGAAATTACGCTGATTGCTAGAGGAGTCAGACGCTCAAAGATATCCCAGAGAAATCATAATTTCTGGGTGTACTTTTATTATGAAAAGGGATGAAACATTTTATCATGCAGTTGACTTTCAAAAGTAACTGCAGCAGCAAATATTCATCATCATCGTCTATTTATATAGCGTCGCTGTACAGAGAACTCATTCACATCAGTGCCTGCCCCATTGGGGCTTACAGTCTTAATTCCCCAACACACACAGACAGAGAGACACACACACAAACATACTAAGGTCAATTTGCTAGCAGCTGATTAATCTACCAGTATGTTTTTGGAGTGTGGGAGGAAACCAGAGCACCTGGAGGAAACCTATGCAAACATGGGGAGAACATACAAACTCCACACAGATAAGACCATGGTTGGGAATTGAACTCATGACCCCAGTGCTGTAAGGCAGAAGTGCTTACCACTTAGCCACCGTGCTGCCCATAATATTGCATATTAAATCCATATTATTAGAGAAAGAAATCATTCTTTATTCTAAGCTGTTATGTAATGAGCCCAAAAGGGTACAATTGAGCCCCTATTCCAAATTACAGGGTGATCGTTGTTATCTTGTGTGATCAATTTACATATATGTGATGAGATTGGCTTGTCATGCTGCAAGGTTAAAGTAAAAACGTCTTTTACACAATCAATTAAATAAGTGTCTTGTGTTACATTGTGTTAAATTGTATTGCACAGCAATATTTATACCTGCAAACGTTCTATTCATAGTACTGACATTTGTTTTATGGATTTTCTGCCATTTCATTGCCTCCCATACTGTGATGTCATGTTTGTCTGACTGCCAGACATGTCATCCA
Organism: Mixophyes fleayi; assembly: GCF_038048845.1. Lineage (NCBI taxonomy): Eukaryota > Metazoa > Chordata > Amphibia > Anura > Limnodynastidae > Mixophyes > Mixophyes fleayi. The sequence goes on from NC_134404.1 coordinate 42,540,849, forward strand.
CACAGGAGAGCACAGTCTCTGCTGGATGTGACCTCACATGAACTCTCACCGTAGATTCCTGGCTTGTGTTGTTCATGCACCTTAGCTAGAGAAAAGTCAATACGGTCACACCTGTGCTGTGGTAGAACACCAAGATGTATTGACTGACAAACCGCTGTGTTTTATTCCTCTGAGTGTATTTCACTAAGTTACATTAATTGTAATGTACTTCTCAAGATTGGAGGAGAAAAATGGATAAATTGACTACAATTTTACTCAATTATGTTCATGTACAAACTGCTGAACTGCATCATGTATTGCTCAAGAGTGTCAAATTGTTCCCCTTGCGTATTGCAGGGAGCCAGGCGCCTCGAAATAAAAAAAAAAGTGAAATCCACGGGGAGGAGAAGAGAGGAGGGAAGGGGCTATGAATCTTACCTGCATGAAGCTGCTCCTCTCTGCTCTGTCTTCTCCCCCTCCGCTCACTGACAGTGACAGGCCATGATGATGTCATCATCACAGCCCGACAGTGTCTGTGAGTGGAGGGGAGAAGACAGAGCAGAGAGGAGCAGCTTCATGCAGGTAAGTTAAAGAAAGACATGGGGAGGGGTGGGGAGGGAAGCGCAGCGGCGATTTTTAAAGGGGGGGTGGCGATTTTTAAAGGGGGGGGGCGTGGCGATTTTTAAAGGGGGGGGCGGCGATTTTTAAAGGGGGGGCGGCGATTTTTAAAGGGGGGGGCGGCGATTTTCAAACTGTGCCTAGGGCGCCAAGGACCCTAGCACCGGCGCTGCAGGGAGCACACTCACATTTAGGAAACAGCTCTATGTAATATTTTTTAGGATTGTGTATCCAGCTGGAAATACCCGTGGTGGAAAGGATAAAAGTGTCAATTCAAAGGGAAGCCAACTATCAATTTTATAATCATATTTAGGACCCTGCCTCAGTCCCACCAGACAAATCTGTAGGTTCCAGAAAAACATGTAGGCCAGTGGATCCCAGATTTTCTCACTTCGAGTCACCCCTAGGGTCTCAATAATTTTTTCAAGGCACCTCTAAACCAAAATAATTACCAAGTAGTCCCCCACCTTGCTTACCAATGGCCCTGAAGCGGCACGCCCTGGCACACAGTTTGGGAACCACTGCTGTAGGCTATTTTCAAATTCTACAGGAGTTATTTGGTTTATATCAATGACAAGCAAGGCGACTTGCCCTACATGTCATTGTTATACTCTGACTGTGGGGGAGCTGTTCAATTCTGAAAACCATGATGCTTATTGCATCTTGATATAGGGCTCGATGAGGTGTAAGCAAAAATTAGCTTAATCAAGCCCTAGCTATTCCCAGGCGCAGTTCCTGGAATTCAATAGCTTCTCCAGCGTTTAGTGTGTATAAATGTAGCGTGAGGCAACTCGCGCAGAATTGAATTCCTTCTATCTATCTATCTATCTATCTATCTATCTATCTATCTATCTATCTCATATCTATCTATCTATCTATCTATCTATCTCATATCTATCTATCTATCTATCTCATATGTATCTATCTATCTATCTATCTATCTCATATGTATCTATCTATCTATCTATCTATCTCATATCTATCTATCTATCTATCTATCTATCTATCTATCTTTCTATCTCATATCTATCTATCTATCTATCTATCTATCTATCTATCTATTTATCTATCTATCTATCTCATATCTATCTATATCTATCTATCTATCTCATAACTATCTATCTATCTATCTATCTATCTATCTATCTATCTCATATCTATCTATCTATCTATCTATCTATCTATCCATCTCATATCTATCTATCTATCTATCTATCTATCTATCTATCTATCTATCTATCTATCTATCTCATATCTATCTATCTATCTATCTATCTCATATGTATCTATCTATCCATCTATCTATCTCATATCTATCTTTCTATCTCATATCTATCTATCTATCCATATATCTATCTATCTATCTATCTATCTCATATCTATCTATCTATCTATATATCTCATATGTATCTATCTATCCATCTATCTATCTATCTATCTATCTATCTATCTCATATCTATCTATCTATCTATCTATCTATCTCATATGTATCTATCTATCTATCTATCTATCTATCTATATATCTATCTCATATCTATCTATCTATCTATCTATCTATCTTTCTATCTCATATCTATCTATCTATCTATCTTTCTATCTTGTATCAATCTATCTATCTATCTATCTATCTATCTATCTATCTATCTCATATGTATCTATCTATCTATCTATCTCATATGTATCTATCTATCTATCTATCTATCTATCTATCTATCTATCTATCTCATATGTATCTATCTATCTATCTATCTATTTATCTATCTATCTCATATGTATCTATCTATCTATCTATCTATTTATCTATCTCATATGTATCTATCTATCTATCTATCTTTCAATTTCATATCTATCTAGCTATCTCATATCTATCTATCTATCTATCTATCTATCTATCTATCTATCTATCTATCTCATATGTATCTATCTATCTATCTATCTATCTATCTATCTATCTCATATGTATCTATCTATCTATCTCACATGTATCTATCTATCTATATATTTATCCATCCATCTATCTATCTATCTATCTATCTATCTATCTATCTATCTATCTATCTATCTATCTATCTCATATGTATCTAACTATCTATCTCATATGTATCTATCAATCCATATATCTATCTATCTATTTATCTATCTATCTCATATCTATCTATCTGGAGTATTGATACGTCCAACAAAAAGATGCACCCTTCATCATCACCAGTTCAGAAGTTTGTAACAGGCTATTGGATGCACAAAGTTACACCTCCTAAAAGTGTATAATAAAGATGCCTGTAAGTCAAAAATGGGCTCATCATTAAAGGGCCTGGTTGACTTTTATCTATATATGCTTCTACTGCACTGAGCTTACACGTGAACAGCCCTGACCCACCTCTCCCGGTGCAGATGGGAAGAAGTGCAACATATGCTGACCTCATACATGAGCGTAAGTTGTGTGCTTGCGCAATATGACAAATGTCATTGTGATGATACCTTGAAGGGCTAAACTTCATCTTAATCACCTTCCATTTTCCCCAGACTAACGTTGTAACCAGTATAAAGGATTTTGGTCAGTGAGGACAGTAAACTCACTGCCCATAGAGGTAATTTATAAGGGCCCGTACTATACCAGACATTCCTTCTCAATGGAGGTATATACCAGTTCTCGGTCCATGAAGATATACCACTGGATACTCTATGCCATCTTCTGCCACTTGCCTAAATACTGCTCTCAAACCACATTCTGAGATGTCAGTCTGGACTATAATTTTTTGGGAGGAAATTAAGGGCTGCTATGACCAAGAAATGAAGCAACATCCTTTTAAGCTAGGAGAGATCACTCACAGTCTGGAGTCCACATTGTTTTGAGTACATCTTTTGGTCAATTTAAGGCATAACAATGGTAGTGGACTGGGGCACACATTGTCTGTAATAACCTGCTATGCCCAGAAATGCTCTCACCTGTCTTTGGTTAGTGGGTATTTTTCATCAAATTCAAATTTTTGCATTTTGCATCTTTACATCATCATCATCTTCAGCTATTTCTATAACGCCACTAAAAATACAAAGATAAAACACCAGCCTGATTTTGCCAAAACCAACACCAAAACACAAGAATGACTTTGGAAGCGAAACTAAACTACTAGAAACCCTGGGCACTCCATCAAAATTTTGCTACGTGACCCTCTAATTACTAGATACACCCTTACTGTTTGTTATTGCCTTTGGGTACGTTAGAATCTGGTGGATGTAATCGAGCAGTGTTAAAGAGTGGCTCGAAAAGTTGGTGTTCGTTAAAATGTTTGTGCCGCTGGATATACACAATTAATACTTCTTTTAAAAGCAAGAAATGTTTGTAAGATATTTTCCTGTTGAGCAAAATTCAAGTCAGTGTTCCAGATCTATTCAAACACTTCTGAGGTGCAGCAGAATACTCTAAATTGCTATCACTCTTGATTGCGCTATAAAGAATTACATAGATCAGCCCTCCCTCTTAGGCTCTATTAGTCTGTAGTTCACCTTGTCTATCCAGTCTTACTCAATTTTACATCCACTTTTTATTCAGTTGTAAATGCCAACTGTAGCATTTGTTGGCTATACAGCTCATTACTTCACTGGTAGTTGCACTAATTTGACAAGTGTTGTTTGGTAAATGGTTTATTTAGTGATATCTGTGATCGATATCTGTCACAGAAATTTTTTGGTGCATTTCTGTTTTTTACTGTAAAAATAATTTAATCTGAAATGCACTCAAATCTGCAAAGGTGTAGAAAGTGAGGCTAGGTACACACTGGCCCGATGATTGCACGAAAAACCTCCACTCAGCCGACATCTGGCCTTTTGGTCAGATATTGTGTATAGTGACGCGATGATCTAAAGTCGTCCAAAAGTGTCGATCATCGTTTCATTTGGTTGGTCGTACTGTTTAATATTTTCCGACCAATCACCAACGGATCATGTAGTGTGTATACACTCATGCTCATGATCTCCATAGAGTTTACAGATTCATGTTCTTTCGGCTGATGCTAGCACTGAATGTCCTGGTGAATAAATGTAGAGAGTGTTAGAGAATAATTAATTTGTTCGTTCTGAGACAGAATGTTTCGTTTCAGAGTCACAGAAGCTAACGAAATTTGTTAGGACATGTGGATAGCTCTAACAAGGCGGTTTTAATCAGTGTGACAATGTGACAATAATGAATGAATGAATGAATGAATATTGTGCTGTCATTCTCTGAAGACTAGAGGACCAGATGAAGAGCACAGATCTGAAGGTAAATCGTGTCAATGTATGTGAATGAATCGTCAGACTGATCGGACCTTTAGTCGTAGGTACAATCGTTTCACTAGCCTAAGACTTATGTAGAGGTCATCAAACATTTCAGGAGGTAAGGAACTTGATTGAGAGAGATTACAATTCAGATATGTGACAGAATGGAACGTTGCCTGAAACTGAGCATTACAGTAAGTTACAAGAGGACAGTATGTTAGGCCCCAAACTTAAGTGGCAAGGAGTGGGTGTCTGTCACATGTGAGGGAGGGACTAACCTCTGCAGAAGCATGGGATGGCTCAAACCCATTCTTCTCTAGAAAGATGTATGCCAAGTATGGAGAAGGTTATAAAGAGGAAAGAGTGTAGTATGTTGGCTCACGCTCAGTGGCGGATCCAGGGGGGGCGATCGGGGCGATCGCCCCCCCCCCCTAGCAGGGGCTTGCTGCCGGCGGCTGCACACTATGTGCAGATCCGTTCAGCAGAGAAAGTTAGGGAGAGAGTCCTGCCCAACTGAGCAGCCGGGCAGGACTCTCTCCCTAACTCTCTCTGCTGAACGGATCTGCACATAGTGTGCAGCCGTCAGCAGCCTTAGGTGTCAAAAAGGGGGCGGGGCTAAATAGCCCCCCCTAAATCGCCCCCGCTACAATTAACTTCTGGATCCTCCCCTGCTCACGCTGTGCTACCATCTGTTTGGGTAAACGCTGTTTTATATTGTATTATATTTTATATTGTATATAGTTCCTTCACTCTCATCCTTCACCCTCCTCACTCCTCTTCCTGTGTAACTGTGTTTGGTTTCCTAAGCTGTGTCTAGGTAAAAACTACAGGTTTTTCAGCCGATTATCGTACCAGTCAAACAAGAAACGATTGTTCAGCCCGATATCGCATTAGTGTGTGCACTGCAACTATTAGCGCTCCAACGCGCATTGCATTGTTTGATTTGATTTTTAAACCAGACTAAAAATCTCGTTCAACGATGGAAGAGTGTGGTTCTAATCCTGCAGTGTGTACGCACTCACGTCCATCAGTGTAGGAAGATCTCCATAGAGTTTACAGAGTCACGATCCTCTCAGCCGATGGTTATGACAGATGAAGACAACAGATCTGAGGGTAAATCTTGCAAAATGTGTTTAATGTGTACACAGGAATCGTCATGCTGATCGGGACATTCTTTTTTTCAGTCGTGTAGTGTGTACCCAGCCTTAGTCTAATAATGCCGCTGTTGATTTGTAATCCTGTCTCCAGAGTCCTGACTCACCCCCATCACTCAACAGTAGCATATTGGATACAATGAAAAAGTGATTCAATTGCCCTTTAAAATGATAAATCATTAAACGTATATGTTAATGTTGCATATTATTGTTTATTCATCATTATTATTTTTCACACTACAATGGTCCTTTGTTCCCGGATTTACTGGTGAGCCCTCAAGACCCCAGTACGACACAGCAAGCTGCAAGCTTCCGCTATACTCTTTCCCTACTTACTGTGGAGACATGATTTTGTGGCCTGAACCGTAATCCAGCATAATGAGCCCCATGCCTCAGTGATGTCACTAATTTCTGTGACCTGATAGGCTGAATGCTCGTACAGGCCACACAATGACTGCCTCCACAGTACGTAAACAAAGGGTATACTGCCTCCTTAATTGATAAATTTACCAATGCCGGCAGTTCCACTGAATATAAAATGAAATCCATTGGAACTGACAGTAAATTTAACATGGATAGTAGTAGCACTAGATCAAGGAAACCCTTGTAGCTTGGGAATCTGTGTTTTATCATCATTATTATTATTATTATTATTATTATTATTATCATCTATAATCTACATATCTCCAACATATGCAGTAGTGCTGTGATCTTAGAGACAAACTGAACATACCATGATGACAATGCGTAGACAACAAGCACATTTTGACTAATTAAATTAAGTTCAGAATAATTTTGAAAACAGCAGTTAGCAGTGTGATAAGTGAACCTGATAGTTGCTATATAATAGTACAATTCATTACGCAGCTTCGTAATCCATTTCTGTCTGTAAGAATGATTCAGACATTCCTTTTATTGTCTCCGTGACCTTATAACCCACAAGTCACCTATTGCTTAGAGATAATCAATTTGGATGTATTTTTACAAGGTTCTTTTTTATGAAACAATTTATAGAGTTAATGTTTGGAACAATTCTACAGATAAATTGGCCATGTTACCACATTAAAATGTTATTTCTTTTACCGCCTATTGATTACAGATAACGTCTCTTACTCTGCAAGGTTTTGGAAGATTGAAAAGGATCTTTATTTTATTTTATCTGGAACATTTATGTCCGGAAACTGCCCTGGTTTCAGCAATTGTCATTCTGATCTGATAAATTCCTATGGGAAGGAGACAAGAGATCATGGTAGTTTTTATTGAACAGCCCTTTGTAGTAGACAGAAACATAAAATTCTTGTTAAAACAAATAGTCTTGTACATGGGGCTGCTATGTCTTGTTTAATTGAAATTATTGAAACTTAAAATGAAAACAGAAACAAATAAAAAACAACTAATTGTAAAGTAACAGGTGTCTAATACATAAGTAAAGGGCAAGCAGAATTTATAATAAAGCAATAATAACAAGGCATCTGTTTACTGTAAAATGAAATTCAGTGGAACAATGCAGGTATTGGTAAATTTATCATGGAAAGTTGTAGCTTTAGATCAAAGCAGAGCCGGATTATTCATTAAACAACCTAGGCTCACACTTAGGGCTCACATTCATACCTCTCAACTGTCCCGATTTAGGCATGACAGCATGGCACAGCAGCGGTGAACAGGTGACGCGCATACTTGTTTTTGGAGGGGAAGACAGTAAGGGGCAGCCTAGCACTTCAAAACGGCTAGGCACGCCGTCACGTACTATTGCAATGTGATCATGCCCTATAATGACGTGGCCAAGGCAACCTATCCCTGTGCGGGATTCCCACATGTTGAGAGGTATGCGCATGGTGGGCCTGATTCATTAAGGAACGCAAATGTCGGTACGCGACGTAATTTACATTAAATTGCTCTGCTCATGCCCAGAAATGGACAATACACCAGTGAGTGCAGCAGCATCCAATTCATCTTTGAACGCAAAGGACCCTTACTACAGCCTAAGATATCATGGGCAGAACGGGGAGGGGGCTATGCATGTAGTCAATGTACAGTAAGGGCGTGCCAAACTTGAGCGCATGTAGCAGTGCCCGATTCAAGCTTTGGGCATCTCTATGGTACATTTATGTTGTATCGCTTGCACCAGCTACAGGTCTGGTGTAAATGCCGAGTGATCATCATCATCGGTTATTTATATAGCGCCACTAATTCCGCAGCGCGTGATAGTGATGACAGTCGCGTATGCATGCTTGAACATGTGATTGCAATCAAGTGCAACTGTAAAAATGTATTTTATGTATAGTAGACATCTATAGCATCCTGATAAATGTATTTCCTGTTCCAAAAAAAAAATAATTTCATTAATGAATTGCTAACAGATAAAAAATAAAACAATAATTGAATACTTTTTTTTCACTCTGTGTGTTCTGGGACTTTATGGGGGGTATTCAATTGTTAGCAAGTTTGTTTTTTGCCCCCCGCAGTGTTAAAAAAAAAAAAATCTCCCGCAGGTTTTTGACGGCAATAGCGACCGTTTTGAGTTAGTGCAGCGGGAAAAATCACGCAATTCAATTGAAAAAGAGGGAACGCCACCCCTGGGCGTTAAAAATTGTGTTTGCGAGATTTAAGGTGAGTTTTAACGCGGTCATGTATAACACAAAAAAAAGGCTTTGCATACATTTCCATACATTAGATTGCATTACACATTGATAATATCTACATTACAATACTTTCTTTAGCATATTTTTTTATTTGAACTATTTTTTACCATACAATCATCTATACCATGTTAAAACACATTAGTACATTCATATTTGTACTAAAAACATACATAAATATAATTAATTAGTGACTTTATTTTTTATTTTTTATTTTTTTCATTATTTTTTCACAGGAAAATCAACTTTTACATGTTCGGCATTAGTGATAAACCTAAGTTTAACTTTTTTTCCACATTTTTACATGATTTCAAATACTTTTCAAAGGTTTTTTATTTTTAACACACCCCAAGGAGGTGCGAGATAAAACAGCATATTTGCCTGTTTAACGCGCCCCGTTAAAAAACAAATGAATAGCTTTTAATGCGGCTGCCTCTCGCACACCCTATACTTTCAATAGACCTTCTACTGGAGCGCGAGAGGACCGTTTCATGAGAAAAACGTAACGTTAAAAATGGAATTGAATTGCGGGTAAAGTTATCCCGCTGGAAAAAGGATAAAAAAAACAGCGTTAAAACGACAGCGCGGTAAAAAAAAAAAACGTTGCTGACAATTGAATTCCTCCCTATATTCCAGATATGTATAGTACGTATCCAGCAGTGTATTGTGTCTGTCTCAATACGGCAAGTGCAGTGTATACACAGTGTATACACAGTGTACCTACACCCGTATTCAAAATGAGACATTTTTTCAGATCCGCTCGTAGCTGAATACGGATGTGCGTATTTCCGAATTTAAGAAGAAGCGCACTCTGTGTTCGTTTTTCTTGCCTTTAATGAATCCACCCCTGTATCTGTGATTTGTTTGACAAATATAGGGGGGAAGAGGGACCAAGCACGTATCTTCCCTAGGGTACCTTATCGGTATTAATGTGCCTCTGGATCAAGGTATTCCTCATAGCTTTGAGCAGTAATGCTGTAATATTAAGCAGTCAAATTCAACTTACCATAAAAACAATACAGGAACACATAAAAAACCATAGAGTGTAAGAAACAACATTCACAAGTGCGTTTTTTTTGTGCAACGGGCTGGAAACTAGAATTCTACAAGCTGGACAAAGCTTATTGTTTTTAGAATTAACAATAGTTCATTATAACCAGAGGCGAAAACAAAATATTTGTCTGACAGCAACATTTTATATGCACTTCGTCCTCCCCCTTCGTCAGCTCCGGTCAATGGAATCGGATCCATAAAGTTAATAGCCAGCAGGTCACAAATTTATTTGCATTATCTAACAATCAGATTTATGTTATTTCAATCGCCACACAGTTTCTTTATATAGATTTATTTTATACTTCCTATGTATATTAAAATGTGTTACCTGGGTTACATTTGAGAATTAAAGAGACATTAGAGGTCTTCTTCTATCTGTAAACTCAACATTATAGCTGTTTGTCCATCTACTGCTTGTCTAGGTGCTACGCCACAATTCATTTTTGGGAATTAATGAAGGGGGTGATCCAAGTCTGATAGAAGGTTGGAATTTCAAGTGTCATTTTAAGTTTTTTCACCATGAACATTTCCAATCAGACCTGTAGAGCCACAAAAGTAGACACAGATTGATTTTCCAGGGACAGCTTTAAAGATAGGAATGTGGGGGATCATCTATATGGGCAGCACGGTGGCTCAGTGGTTAGCACTTCTGCCTCACAGCGCTGGGGTCATGAGTTCAATTCCCGACCGTGGCCTTATCTGTGTGGAGTTTCTATGTTCTCCCCGTGTTTGTGTGGGTTTCCTCCGAGTGCTTTGGTTTCCTCCCACACTCCAAAAACATACTTATAGGTTAAATGGCTGCTATCAACAATTGACCCTAGTGTCTCTCTCTCTCCCTGTCTGTGTGTGTGTGTGTGTTAGGAAATTTAGACTGTAAGCTCCAATGGGGCAGGGACTGATGTGAATGAGTTCTCTGTACAGCACTGCTGAATCAGTGGTGCTATATAAATAAATGATGATGATGAAGATCTATGAATGCATTGGGGGGGGGGGGGGCATCTGTTGCATTGCCAAAATAGATATATGTTGCAATTTTACACTTCTATAAATGAAATTTAAACCCAGATAACGTTGAGAGCTTTCTCATATACATATACAATATACATATATTAACAACCTACAATCATATATTGCAACCCTGATATATTTCTTGCTGGCGTTTCTTTGCTTTTTCCAACTACGCAATTTAATGAATGATGTACAGTCATGTCATTTAACATTAGACTTTTATAATTGCTCTGGCTTTATGGATTTAAAGGAAATATATATATATATGCTATGTAAAAGTGAGGCAGAAAGTTTTCATAAAAATAAGAAACTTAACTTGAATAAATCAGAGAAGCCTGGCACTGTATGCAAACATTGTCAAATCGAAACAAATTAACATTTCTAATTAAGCCCCAGAAATATACCATTAGTTGACATTTAATGAACAAATTAGTCCCTGCAAGTTAATGATTTTGGACTGGCCGGTTAGTTAACTAACAATTAACGTGTAAAAGTCAATTGTCCTTTATCTCCCAGTTTTAATGTGTGTCCTCTACACAGGGCATCTAAGGCAGGAGTCATTACTGCCTAATTAAACATACATCTAGTATGCTAGCATTTAATTACTGCAATAAAAATCGTGTTCAGTTCCAAATGCTATGCTTGTTTGGGGAAGGAGGAGTGAACATGATTTTGAACTTTTGTTCATTATTAAAAACCAGACATGAATAAATTGCATTTTCTTTAGCCATAAAGGCAATAACTGCTGTCAGTTAATATCACGTATTTTTCCATGCAGGTTTATAATGATATATTCTAAATGATTAATAATTAGAATAAATTGTAATCCATATAGTGAAAACAAAATTTGATAGAAAGAACAGCAAATATGTACAGTCGTATACACAAAGGCATTATACATCGCTAAAAGGACAGTGATATACTGGTCAGGGCATGACGATAGGGGAGAAAACTCCTTCTGATTGGAGAAGCTGAATAGATTGGAGCATTTAATATTGTCTGCAAGCTACTCGCTGTGTTACAAACACAAACTATACCCTTACAAATAACACTGCAAAAGGAAACTGCTCAGCAGCTGCAGAAAAAGAGGGATAACTGCCAACCCCCAAAAATCAGAAGCGCAAATGTGTTTACTGTAGCTAATTGGCACTGTACCTCGCAATGACAGCCAAACCCATAAGGTGAATATCTAGCAGATGAATCAATAAAACATGTTTAAGATATAAATGAACAATTACCTGTTAGAGATAAATCATCATGAGCATGTATAGGATTCTCGGGATAAATTTGCTTTTATAAAAACAATTTGATTTATTAAATACGCATTTACAAAAAAAAAAAACATTAATTGCATTTGAATCATAAAAATCAGACCATGCAGCTGCGCTCAATTAAAAAAAACAAGATTTTGTTTAGCACAGAGATGGTCTGATGAATTACTAATGTACTAATACACTACTAAAGTCATGTACACTGATATGGAAATAGAACCCATTGGTTCCAAGGATCCCATACACATTACGCACTCCAATGTGTGCTTTGCAGCGTTGTTTTAGCGTTTGACTAACTGTGTCATTTGCATTTAAGACAAAGCGGGAGGGGGGTTGTAGTTGGCATTAGTGAGACTGTCCTGGTTTAGCGGATGTCTGCAGAACCTTTTCACAAGGGGAAAACAGCTACATTTTTGCCCATCTTCTAAGAGACATGACCCACAGCCGACCATCGCTAGAAATAATCTAAAATTGTTTCACATGAAATACAGACAGATCCGGTGTTCTTTAACTGTGACAACTTATTTAAAACAAGTTGACGCTTCAGCAAGCAGTATTTTAATAGGACAAGTTGAATGTATGAATTTAATTTCATATAGATTGAATTCAGTAATGTGCTCTGTTCGGGGATTCTGCTACTTCCACAAATTAACTCTCAGTCTGTGGTTTCCTGCTTTTCATCATTGCCCTCCTGACATCATGGCACTGCCCCTGTCACATGCAGCCCTGTCTTCATGGATCAGCTGGCATCTCTTGACATACTCTGTGTGCTGCATATGCTACACAGTTAGCTCTTAGCCTATATATGAATATTGGTGGGTGGTTTTATATTACAGATTTTGTTTCCAAAGAGTTGGGGTGTTATGTTAATATTATGATCCACACATATGTTACTGGCCTATATATTTCTATTAATTACACAGCATGCACTCTTGTTTTCTATGGCAACCAAACATTATCTCACATTCTATTAACAAATATCAATATATGTGTAGTACTTGTCTGCAGAAAAGAACAACGTTATGTTCTGAATATTTCACCAAAGAAAATTAGGATGACATAGCAACCAGTTTTACCAAGGCTGGGCACTCACCGGCATTTAAACAACACAGGTTCAAATGTCTCTAACACTGTGTTAGAAACGTGAACGCATTTAACATGCAGCGATTAACAAGCACTTGTACTTGCGGTCAGGGGAGGTCAATGGATGACTTGCGTTGAATGGGAACAATGAAGCAGGCAGCGGCTCAAGTGCATTTACAACACTCTTGCCAGGAACTACGAATGCGGATGGGCATAGCACCATTTTATTATCTTTCTTAATTTCCCCATAGTGTTTTTTTTTTTCAAATACAGCATACAACATCAGAATGTTATATGCTAAGCAGCAGGCCATGACATTAAGTGAAAACTGAAATTTAGCTGCTGTTTGTGTTTTATATTTTCCATCCAGTAAGGCTTTTCTTTGTGGAATTTATGAGTTTGCTACAAAAGAGTTTTGCAAGACAGTCAGGCCGCACTTGCGGGTACATTTACTAAACTGTGGATTTGAAAAAGTGGAGATGTTGCCTATAGCAACCAATCAGATTCTAGCTGTCATTTTGCAGAATGTACTAAATAAATGCTAGCTAGAATCTGATTGGTTGCTATAGGCAACATCTCCACTTTTTAAAACCTGCAGTTTAGTAAATCTAGCCTTTGGTCTCTTGGTCCATTCACACAATTAGTTTAGCTCACGCTCTTTAGACTAAAGCTTATACCAGTTACTTGGTGATAACTAGTTATAGTTATTGTTTTCTAGCACAATGAACAGTGAGAAATCATTTATTATAGCAGTTCCACATGGACTGTTTTACAAAAAGTAAAAACTCTGTTTAACTTTATTTAATGTATTTGGTTTGGTATTAAAAATAAAGCAATAATATCAAATGAAAAATGTATAACGGTCACCTTCCCTTTCCTCTTTTTTTAAGATCAAACAATGCAATAATTTCAATATTCAGCCTTATTATATTATTCAGTATAAAGGGTAGATTTATCAAACATTCTATAAAGGAAAAGTGGAGGTGTTGCCCTTAGCAACCAATCAGATTCTAGCTGTCATTTTTTAGATTGTATTAGAAAAATGATAGCTAGAATCAGATTGGTTGCTATGAGCAAAACCTCCACTTTAGAAAGTTTGATAGATCTACCCATATGTATTTAAGGGATAGATATACAATGTGTTGCTATTTTAGACCCAGCTTTCTTAAGTTATTATTAAGTGCTTTCCAATGTCTGTAATATTACACTTTTTTTATACAGGTTTTCCATGTAATTACATTTGTGTGTTGTTTTATTTATTTTACTACTATACTTATTTTTATATGCCCTAAAAATATTTTCCTAAGACATTCTTTCAAAAGGTCCACTCTATCTAGGACAAACAGCCCTATTAAGCTGTAGCTGACAGTAATTAGAAATAAGACAAATTTTCAAAGCTGTTTCTGGGTTATATACACCTCATTCCGCATTGGGATACAGAATTGTTTACGTTTCTACTGCAATATTTGTCCTCAAGTGTTCTGCCAGTAGGCAAAAATGAATGACCAATATAATTCTTTAGGACAGGGTTTCCCAAACCCAGTCCTCAGGGCTCCCTAACAGTGCAGGTTTTCCCTATCTCCTTGCTGGAGCACAGGTGTATTCATTACTGACTGACACATTGTAACAAATCCACAGGTGGTCCTAATTATGTCACATGGGATCCAGAAAACCTGCACTGTTAGAGAGCCCTGAGGACTGGGTTTGGGAAACCCTGCTTTAGGTACACCAAATCATGTATGAATCAATTGTATTAATTTAAGCTGCTGTAATTATTATGTTGTATGAATTTAAGCTGCTGTATTTATTATGTTGTATGAATTTAAGCTGCTGTATTTATTATGTTGTATGAATTTAAACTGCTGTATTTATTAGGTTGCAAAGTTTTGCTGCACTATTCTTATCCCAACCACATAAAAGAGCAGAATAATAGAATAATCGACCCTCGCACCATCCTAGTTTTATAGACTAAAATTTCAGTTAAGATTTTACAAATACACTGCGAAATCCCCCCGCCATGGAATTGTGCAGCAAAATTGTAACTTGTAGACTGTGGGCCTGATTCATGCCCAGATGTACGTCCCTTTGCGTGCCATATTTTGAGTGGAATAGCTTAGAAACAGACTTTACGTCAATGGACGCAAGTGCATGCAATTCATGTCTGAACGCTTATGACTGTCTATGAATTGAAGGACGGAACGGGGGAAGAAAGTGGTGGATGAATGTAGGCAATCTACGGTAAAGGCGGTGCCGATGCAAATGTAGCTGATTCAAACCCTGTGTTTCTGCAAAGTACTTTTTTTACCGTGTCATTTTCACCAGCTACAGGGCAGGTGTAATGTCCGGCTGATAGTGATAACTAACACGGCATGGCTTTTGTATTAAAAACTGCATGTATCTGTACCCCTAGATAGCACAGAACATATGTATGCAAGTAAGAATGACGATATGAACACATTTTATGTACAATATGCATTAAAAGCATCATGATTTACGTATTTAGTTTAATGTATAAAACATTTTTAAAGAAATAGAATGGACTTTTTTTTTAATGTGTCCTGATCTTTTAGTAAACAGACGTTTGTGCGTATCCTGCGCTGTGTTATGTCTACATACATCAAGTGATATTTAAAGAGCGTACTTCCACCCAGATTCAACGTATCTTGATATCCTCTTGGATTTGAATACAGTCTGAACTATGCACAAGTTCCGTGTTCTTTTTTAAACGTGCGTTGTGTGCAGATTCTGTTCATACATGAATCAGGCCCTGAATCGCTGGAACACCGTACATCTGTGAAAATACGTGTTCCCTCCATTAAATTATGCAAAAATTCATCACAACTTCACTCATCTCCACAGCAATTATGCCAATAATTATCTTTATTCTTCTTTATGTATAAAAAGGCCAAAATCTAACAGGATTTACTGCTTCCCATTGTACCTATGTCTTTTGCAATTTTATTCTTGAAATAATTCAGCTACACCATTTCAGTGGTAGAAATAAAGATGTCCAAAAGTGATTGTAAAAGTTTACACTACTGCAGTCTTATGGAATGAGAATTGGGATGTCCTGATTTGCTTCTAACTGCTAAAGACCTTTTTGATAATAATTGTCTTGAAGGAATATAATTGCTTCCCAAGAAAGCTTTCCTAAATCATTTTATTAGTACGGACTTCATTACGGTGATAGGAAAGTCCCACTTGCTTTCTACCCAATAATATCCAACCATGCATATGAAAGAGTCTAGGAGGCAAATTATTCATTATTTCCCCTAGATAATGAGAGCACAAGGGGGCTTTAAAAGGACGCTATCTGCAGCAGGAAACTGTGAAAGAACGTGGGAACACAGCCCTTGTGCATTTTTTGTTTCAGCTCCGTTGATCAGAAGATTGAAAGGACTGCTCTACCTACAGGGGTCCTCTTTCAGAACCTACAACGCAATTCTAATCCATCCTCACCTCCTTTAGAATGACAGGGAGAAAAACAAAGCCTAGAGATTTAGCACAGCTTAGCATTCCTCAGCAACAAAAATCTTAATTCCCTTTTTTTTTTTTTTTTTTAACTCTCAAGAATTAATTAAAGTTGTTCTTATATGATATAGACGGATATAAACAGATTTAAATTATCTAATACTTTTAAAAGGGCTTTATTAGACTCTAAGTGGATTTTGCCTCTGTTAAAAACAGGGAGAGATCAGTTGTTAGTCGTCACAAGATAAACTTTCTTGGTGAGTTTGCCAAAAATCCAACAGCCAAACGTACGTGTCGCTTAGCAGCGTTTTATAAAAAAAGGGAGGATGTTGCCTGTATTCTTTTCACAAGTCCCTAACCTCCTGTGGTATTTGCAATGTTTGCACTTTAACTTGACAAGCAGGTGAGTTGACCCCAAGTATTTTTCCAGCCTATTCACAACTTGAACCTTGCCTTCATTGGGGGCAGACTTCAGACATGCTGGGGCCTATTAATTATGCAAGAGTTGCAGTTTTGCATGGAAAAGGCATCCCTGCCTGTTTAACAATCAGTCAGTCAGTAATCCTGCTCAAATCAGTTCACTTAGGGGCGGAATTATGAAGGTTTATATAGAAGTAACTACAATATAGACCTGAAATAAGTTCATAAAATAAGTGTCAGAAACTGAACGGTTAGTTATTTTAAATTATTACGAATGAAGAAAAATAAAGAATACTAGGGTAAATTTATCAAGCCTTCTAAAAAAGAGAAGTGGAGGTGTTGCCCATAGCAACCAATCAGAATCTAGCTATCATTTTGTAGAATGTAGTCATGGCCAAAAATTTTTAGAATGACACACGTAGTGGTTTTCACAAAGTTTGCTGCTTCTGTGCTTTTAGACCTTTTTGTCAGATGTTGCTATGGTATACTGAAGTAAAATTACAAGCATTTCATGAGTGTCAAAGGCTTTTATTGACAAGTACATTAACTTTATGCAAAGAGTCAATATTTGCAATGTTGACCCTTGATCTTGAAGACCTCTGTAATTCGTCCTGGCATGCTGTCAATCATCTTCTGGGCCACATACTGACTGATGGCCAATTTGTGGGTTTTTGTTTGTTTACCCACCTCTTTAGGATTGAGCACAAGTTCTCAATGGGATTAAGATCTGGAGAGTTTTCTGGCCATGGAACCAAAATTTTGATGTTTTGATCCCCGAACCACTTAGTTATCACTGTTGCCTTATGGCAAGGTGCTAAAGAATGGTAGCAAAACATCCTCCAGAGCAACTTCTCTCAACCATCCAAGAACAGTTTGGTGATGAACAAGAACAATGCCTTTTCCAGCATGATGGAGCACCTTGCCATAAGGCAAAACTGATGACTAAGTGGCTTGGGGATCAAAACATCGAAATTTTGGCTCCATTGTCAGGAAACTCCCCAGACCCTAATCCCATTGAGAACTTGTGGTCAATCCTCAAGAAGCGTGGAAAAACAAAAACCCACAAAATTCTGACAAGCTCCAAGCATTTATTAGGCAAGAATGGGCGGCCATTAGTCAGTATGTGGCCCAGAAGTTGATTGACAGCATGCCAAGGCGAATTGCAGAGGTCCTCAAAAAGAAGGGGCAACACTACAAATATTGACTCTTTGCATAAACTTAATGCAATTGTCAATAAAAGTCTTTGACGCTTGTAATTTTACTTCAGTATACCAAAGCAACATCTGATATAAAGGTATAAAAACACTGAAGCAGAAAACTTTGAGAAAACCAATACTTGTGTCATTCTCAAAACTTTTGGCCATAACTGTACTAGATAAATGATAGCTAGAATCTGATTGGTTGCTATGGGCAGAGATTGCAGCTTGTGATTGGTCCTTACGCTCACATGCATCCTCGTCATCCATTTAAAGATGGTTATACAGAGTCCCGGGAAATGGCGGTTGTAGTGAAGCTATCAGTACAAACATTGAAACATATTTCTGCTCGTTGTGATGTTTATTAATATTATCATCGTTATCATTATTATCACTTTGTTACATGCAGTATACTCTCTTGCATGCATTTGCTTCAGTCAAAAACTGACCACCCACTTCATGAAGCAGCAGCGTTGCTGCGCTCTGACCTCTCCTCCACCAGTTACTGCAGCGGGATAAGAGCTGTTGGCAGGGTTAAATTTGGAGATGCTCAAGCTTGGTTCCTCGCGAACTGAACACACCTGAACTTAGGGGATACGAGTACACATCTGCTAGGTACTGTCGCGCGCCCTCGGAATTGGAAACGAGGCAAAACGTCATTGTTACGTCGTCGGATCTCGGATCTCACGAGTTTTGGATTTCCTTTTAAGACTCAAAATAACGGCTTCGGACTCCCCTTTTTCTTTTCTGACACTGCTGTGTGTCAATGTTTTCTAGATGTGCTAGGAACTGCCGTGTGTTTGTGTCATTGCCCTGTCACTTACCATCCAGCCAGGTCGCTGCAGTATTTGTCCGAAATTGAATGAAAAATTAGAGATGGGCGGGTCCGGTTCCCCGAGAACCAAACCCACCCGAACTTTGGCTATCCAAAAGAAAGGTGAGCGCTACCTACAGTCCTGTGTCATGCCAACAGTAAAGCATCCTGAGACCATAGCTCGGTACTCTCCTGCCCGTTCCGAATCGAAATCGAGGCCGAACGTCATTGTGACGTCGTCGGATCTCGGGGCTCGGTTCTCGCGATACTTGAAGATTATAAATACACGCCTCCACAGCAATCCATCGCCATTTGACAGAGGGAGAGAGCAGGGTGTAGTCACAGGCTGATTAGAGCAGAGACAGAGAATACAATATTCTTCTTGCAATTGCTCTAACCAAAATCGCTATAGAAGAGAGGAGGATAGAGGTTTATAATTTTGTTTTAATATTTGGCACTCCCCAGTGCTTTTGTGGTGTCCCCCATAATTGTGCATAAATATTTCTGGCTGTCAAAAGTCATATCTGTTAGCAGCATCTTACCAAATAATTTTTAGCACTCCTCAGTGCTTTTGGGGTGTCCCCCCTAATTGTGCATAAATATTTCTGGCTGTCAAAAGTCATATCTGTCAGCAGTATCTACCAAATAATTTTTATCACTCCTCAGTGCTTTTGGGGTGTCCCCCCTAATTGTGCATAAATATTTCTGGCTGTCAAAAGTCATATCTGTCAGCTGTATCTACCAACTAATTTTTAGCACTCCTCAGTGCTTTTGGGGTGTCCCCCATAATCAGGGCCTGATTAAGGGTTCTGGCCGCCCTAGGCTAATACGGCTGCAGGTGTATTCTCCAGCATTCAAATTTAGACAGATTGTGCCATTGTCTCTTACCTGTTCTTGCTCTTCTCTCTTGCAACTTTGTTATCCTCTCGCTGGCTTCTGGAAAGTTGGCGTCCTGTTTTAAAAAATGAAAAAATGTATTATAATGCAAACCCTGAATGAGTAGGCTCTTTAGTTAAAACAAAACACTCCATTATGGCCAGCTAAAAGTACCCCATTGGACAGGCATATATAAGCAATATCTGAATATTTGTTGTCAATCAAATACAAACCTCTACCAGCCCCATCTCACTAATATTTAGTATTCTAGTGATTGCTGAGACAACCCATGTGACCACCACACAATCATGAGATTCTGCCCCCCAAAGCTGCTCTATTTTTTAAATACCCCATGCAGCCATTTTCCTTAACCACAACCCCCCCCCCACAGCCATTTTCCTTAACCCCTGCTGCAGCCATTTTCTTTACCTCCCACCCTGCATCCATCCCCCTTGCAGCTATTTTCCTTACCTCCACTCTGCTAGCTAGCTATCCCTCCCCCCGTCACATCAAAACTCCACCAGTCACATATATCAGCCTCCCTCCTCTGCCCTCCTTCATACATATCAACCTCTCTCCCTCCCTATAGATTTTCATCGCAGCCCCCCCCTCCCACCCTATAGATTTGTATGACAGTCCCCCTCTCCCTCCCTATACATATGCATGACAGTCCCCCCTCTCCCTCCCTATAGATATGCAGGGTAGTCCCCCCCGTCCCTAAAGATATGCAGGGTAGTTCCCCCCCCCTCTCTATAGATATGCAGTGTAGTTCCCCCCCTACCTATAGATATGAAGGGTAGTCCCCCCTCCCTATAGATATGCAGGGTAGTTCCCCCCCCTTCCTATAGATATGCAGGGCAGTTCCCCCCCCTCCCTATAGATATGCAGGGCAGTTCTCCCCCTCCCTATAGATATGCAGGGCAGTTTCCCCCCTCCTTATAGATATGCAGGGCAGTTCCCCCCCTCACTATAGATATGCAGGGCAGTTCCCCCCCTCCCTATAGATATGCAGGGCAGTTCACCCCCCTCCTTATAGATATGCAGGGCAGTTCCCCCCCTCCCTATAGATATGCAGGGCAGTTCCCCCCCTCCCTATAGATATGCATGGCAGTTCCCCCCCTCCCTATAGATATGCAGGGCAGTTCCCCCCCTCCCTATAGATATGCAGGGCAGTTCCCCCCCCTCCCTATAGATATGCAGGGCAGTTCCCCCCCTCCCTATAGATATGCAGGGCAGTTCCCCCCCCCCTCCCTATAGATATGCAGGGCAGTTCCCCCCCCCTCCCTATAGATATGCAGGGCAGTTCCCCCCCCTCCCTATAGATATGCAGGGCAGTTCCCCCCCCTCCCTATAGATATGCAGGGCAGTTCCCCCCTTCACTTACCTGTAGTTGTGCCAGCGTCGCTCCTCTCCTCAGATCAGCAGATAGGAAGTGAAGACGTCCTGCTTCCTGTCTGCTGCACAGCAACAGGCAGCCTGGCGACTGGCTGTGTGTTGCTAACCACTGACCACCAATGCTTTTGATCGTCGAGCCCTCCACACCCCCGCGGTGACCCCCCCGCGGCAACTCCCCGCGGCGACCCCCCTCTCCCCCACCCCGAAAAAAAAAATGAATGAAGAAAAAAAGAAAAAAAAAAAATACCCACAGCGCCGCGCCCCCCGGGACCCAGCGCCCCAGGTTGCAGCCTGGTCAGCATAGTGGTTGATCAGGCCCTGCCCATAATTGTGCATACATTTTTCTGGGTGTCAAAAGTCATATCTGTTAGCAGTATCTACCAACTAATTTTGATAGTCTGTGATGATGACGTACACACTGATGAGGGTGAGAATGAAGCTGAAGATGATGACGATAACATATTTTTAAAACTTTCTATGTAAGTGTAGGGTGCAATCTACCCCCAAAGAGGAAAGGGACTTGTGGCATTTACATTTCATGTACCGTCTTGAAAGGCTGCTGTTTGGGCAATTTCTCCTTAGGGGTAGGGTGTCATAGACAGAGTGACCCCAAAATGCCTTTGTCCATTTCTCTTAATATTGTACAGTCTATAACGGCTGAATTTTTTGGTATTTTATACAAGTGGAGGGGAGCCTAGAGAGACAGAAACCAAACTGGCTTTCTCCTTGTCAATTAATATTGTACAGTCTATAACGGCTAAATTTTTTGGGTTTTTTAAACAAGTGGAGGGGGGCCTAGAGAGACAGAAACCAAACTGGCTTTCTCCTTGTCAATTAATATTGTACAGTCTATAACGGCTAAATTTTTTGGGTATTTTATACAAGTGGAGGGGGGTCTATAGAGACAGAAAGCAAACTGCCCTTTTCCATTTCTTTACATATTTAACTATAAGTGTAGGGTGTAATATACATCCAAAGACGATGGCTGCATTGCCAATATGCATAGATGAAGAGGAAGACAATCTGTTTTGTGTGTAGAATAAATGAAGGCCTACCAACGAAGAATTAAACTGTTTTTTGGATGATTTATTACCTCTACAATTATATTACTTATCTCTAAAACAGTTGGAGCACTAAATTGGGTTATTTTAGGCCCAAAAACTTTGATTTTCCAACAAAATAGCAAAACAAAACCAAACAAAACCAAACCAAAACACACAATGGCGGATTTGCAAAACCAAAACCAAAACCAAAACGCGACGGTCATCCAGATCCAAAACCGAATCCAAAACCAAAACACGGGGGTCAGTGACCATCTCTAATGAAAATAATATTGTGATCTGTGAGGTGGTCAAAACTACCTGTAAATGACTTGAAATTAGTGTTATGGAGGTTAATAATAATGTAGGAACAAAAAAAGTTCAAACTAATGTGATTTTAGCATATTTTAGGATTTTTTCTAAGAAATCCAAAACCAAAACACACAAGGGCTAGTTTTGCCAAAATCAAAACCAAAACCAAAACACGAAGCTAATCCAGATCCAAAATTAAAACCAGTTCACGGGGGTCAGTGAGCATCTCTAGTTAGAATGGGTGAGCTGTATGAAGAGGCACATCGTTCCGGACAAAACTCTAACTCTACTGGACAGTTCTCCAAAACCGGTACTGTCCCACCAGAATCAGGAGAGTTGACAGTGCTACTTTCTCCTTTCTGTTCTTGTAGTTTTGACACCCTACTGATGTTTAAATCTCTGTTGCTGCTGGGTTCAGATCCTGGAATGTAGGAGCACTGTTTCAAAACACTATTGTTTTTATTCACCTCCTGGAAAGCTGAGTAACAAAGGAAACCTCTAGGCCTCTCCTTTTCCCCCAACCAGCCATGAAATTTAATGATTAGCACCCACATTTATAGAACAGACCTCCTTCCCCTAAACTAGCCACCCCATTCATTTATTAGCTCCTACATTTTATACAGAGAATAACATTGCATTATTAGCCCCTTCAATACATTAATAGCCCAGAACAACCCCAACTTACATTAATAGCTACACATTTAAGAAAAAGAGATGCCATATTAAACTAATGACCCCTACTAGCTGCTACATAATATGAATAATCCCTTACATTACAAGTTTAAAACAATAAATACATTAATTTCTTAATATGATTAAATACATTTCACAATGGTATTCAAAATGTACTTCTTTATTTTTTTCATCACTCTTCCCTGTAACATGCAACTGCAAAAAATGTTTGAAATGCATGCAGAAAAAGTTGCAGGGCGGCATGTGCAAGGCAAGTCACCCCCCTCCTATTCCTCTTTATCCCCCTCCCTCCGTCTTCATCCCACCTTCATCACCCTCCACTCCTCTCTTCACCCCTCTTCATCTCCCAAACACCCTCTTCAACAAACTCCTCCCCCCTCTTCATCCCCATCATCCCCCTTAACTTACACTACATACACAGTTGTTTCAAGAGGCACGGTGGCCCACTGCTTCTCAGACAGTAGAAGGGCCAGATCCTTGCACCAGATCACGTGACGTGGTGGCTCCCAGTCACTGGTAGGCTGGAAGTCGGCGGTATCACATCATCATCCGGTGCAGGGATTCCAGCACATCTATTGCGTCTAGAGAAAGGCAACATGTCCACGCATGGGTCCCGGGTGGGCACACAAACCAAGGGGATGGCTCAGGGCTCCCCTGACTCAAGGGCCCATGGTAGATGCCCCGCTTCTGCATTGAGAAATGCATTCTACTTCCCTAGTTCACAGAGCTTAAAGGTGGTTACCCTCTCTACAAGTTCAAGTGGCAAAAATTACAGTACAACAATCAGATTACTAGAACTACATGTTTATGTGGTATACCAGAACAATACAATGAGCATTAATATACCAGCTAAGCGGGAAGTATAGACATACAGTAACAACTTAAATATATGTCCTCAGTGGATGATTTCATTGGTATTTCCAAGCACCGGTATTATTTACACTCATTAACTACATGAATTATTAAACACAAAGTATTTACAGGAATTAGAAAGAGTATACTGTGACCCTAAATCCACTACTGTTTCCAGGAAGAAAGAACTAGAACTACGTTAATATAAGACCACAGCAGCAAAGTTAATATTGCCTGGCTGTTTTATTCAGAAGTATAATGCTGTAATATTTATTTCAGTAATATTGTGTGCACAATGGAGATGCAAACATTCCACCTCTGTATAATATCCATTATTGATTATAGCGTTTCTCCTGGCCACATTTTGTATTTCATTAGTTAGCTTCAATGCAAATTTGGAATTAATTTTGTTTTTTAAATGTGGTGTAAGATTCACTTATATAGGTCCCACATCATGCTGTGTCATTGGCACATTGTTCTCCATGATTTTCATTTAGCAGGCAGTCAGAAGGTGCTGTACCACAATACAATTTCATTGGTACGCTCAATATCTGTAAATGAGCAAAACTGCGGCAAAAATGCACTTCTATGATGCTGCACACCAGCTGCACACCAGCTGTTATGTGACTGCGCCATTATATGAAGTTGCAGATGAAGAGGAGTGGCATTAGGTGGATAGAGAGCATTTGTTCCTAAGTCCTAAGCACTTAATTTTACACTAACTAGCACAGGCAAGATTTTGTGCTACAGGATAAGGGGCCTGATTCGTTAAGGATCTTAACTTGAGAAACTTCTTATTTAAGTCTCCTGGACAAAACCATGTTACAATGCAAGGGGTGCAAATTAGTATTCTGTTTTGCACATAAGTTAAATACTTACTGTTTTTTCATGTAGCACACAAATATCAACTTTAAATTTCAGTGTACAAATAAGCTATCAAGTATTTGTGTGCTACATGAAAAAACTGTCAGTATTTAACTTATGTGCAAAACAGAAAACTAATTTGCTCCCCTTGCATTGTAACATGGTTTTGTCCAGGAGACTTAAATAAGAAGTTTCTTAAGTTAAGATCCTTAATGAATCAGGCCCAAGATTATTTAAATAAAATAAATTGATGGTGAGGGCAAGTTTGTCAGGCTGCTTTCTCCCAACAAAATTATTATGGCACAGATTTATGAATGGCAGAAGAGACCTATTGCTGCCAGTGCCATAGGACTTGTTATCATATTGCTCAATATACATGATATGGGTTATAGCTGGCTTTAGCTGGTTTAACTAGTATTGCTGCATTTCTTGTATAGCCGTTATACTTGTTCTGTTATTGGTATCTCAGGATCTACGAAAGAAAAAATAGTGATGGCTAAAATCACCTTTTGCAGGATGTAA
Organism: Mixophyes fleayi; assembly: GCF_038048845.1. Taxonomy (NCBI): domain Eukaryota; kingdom Metazoa; phylum Chordata; class Amphibia; order Anura; family Limnodynastidae; genus Mixophyes; species Mixophyes fleayi. The sequence goes on from NC_134404.1 coordinate 42,566,364, forward strand.
TAACCTAATCATGTACTTAGTGTTCATCCAACCGGAAAACCAATTATGGTAACTGTAAAAATAAACAATTTCCCCCCATTTCTAGTTGCTCTCCCAAGATATAGGAGATATAGGTTCCACTTCCCATTTATGATTGACCGATTTTTTACTTTTGCAATTGCACACGGTACCACTTTTTCAGCCATACTTGACTTAACATCTTGTTATTTACCATTTCTGGTAATGCTGATATTTTGGAACACATCAAACTTGTAGGCACGTTTCTAATTCTGTAAAATAGATTTAAAGATTGTCTTCTAAGTTATTACTGTTACTTAGATATCAGGCTCAACCACTGTCACTTCTATCAAGTCAGTCAAAAGGTGGGATCTGAGATCCTGGTTGTGAATATAGGAGACTCTTCGACAGCCATGATTGTGGAAATTGGGGCAGCACTTTGGCTAAGTGGTTAGTGCCTCTGCCTCGGAGCGCTGGGGTCATGAGTTCAATTCCCGACCATGGCCTTATCTGTGTGGAGTTTGTATGTTCTCCCCGTGTTTGCGTGGGTTTCCTCTGGGTGCTCCGATTTCCTCCCACACTCCAAAAACATACTAGTAGGTTAATTGGCTGCTATCAAATTGACCCTAGTGTCTGTGTGTGTGTGTGTGTGTGTCTGTGTGTGTGTGTTAGGGAATTTAGACTGTAAGCTCCAATGGGGCAGGGACTGATGTGAATGAATTATCTGTACAGCGCTGCGGAATTAGTGGCGCTCTATAAATAAATGGTGATGATGATGATGATTAGAGGCAGGTGACTTGTGGCCCTCCAGCTGTTCATCTTCAAGTTCCAGAAATCTCTGCCAGCTGGGTCTCTTACCTGGAACCACAAAATGTAGCATCTGGTTGGGAATGTAGTTAGCCCACCAACAGCCATGATAGTGTGGACCAGAGCTGTGCAACCTGAGGTTCTACAGTTGTTGTGTAACTTGAAATCCCAGAATGCCTTGCCAGCCAAAGGCTTTTATCTTGAACTACAAATTTATGGATGTCATGAGAGCTATTTTTATAGCCGTTGTGCTTACATTTAAGGGAATGGGACCTCTCGGTTTTAATGTATTACATTGTGGAAATCAACTTTCATTATTGCATAGAAACTATTTAGCAAAAAAGAAAGTTAAAAGTCATGTAGAGTTGGATGCAATTTATGTTTAGTATTTCAGTTAACATTCAAAGCCACATGTATCTTAAGAAAGGTGCAATTAGGAATAGTATGCAAAAAATGTGTACATGATCATAAGTTAAGATTAAAGTGTTTATTTAATGCAGCAAGATACCAGCTAATAGTCATCATCATCAGCACTGATCTGAAACCAGCCCCAGCCCCAAAAGATATGTCTATAAGAAGCTACTTCTCCTGCTACATACTATGTAAATTTGTTTCACCATAATTCACCCAAATTTGCAATCCAAATTTTCCAAACTTTGCAAATTATACACGACGAATCCCTACCGATCCGGACTGAAGTTCACAATTAGGAGAATCAATTTGCTGCCGTGCTTCTGACCAGGGTCTTATCCGTGTGGGACTTTGATATTAATTCCCGTGGGTTTCCTCTGGGTGCCCCGGAGTCCATAGACTTACAGGTAGATTTATTAAAAGTTGTCATTTACAGGATGGTTTGTCATAGTCTATGTAAATTGAATATCTGGAAAAGAAATCGCATTTTACAATGTAACGTGTTTGCCCACATCAATGTACTGCAGAAATCCCTGCGCTCCGAAGTCTTTTCTTAGCCACAAGCCTGGAACAAGGTGAGGATCACTGATGTGGTGATAAACCTGGAAACATTTATTTCTAGAGACAGAAACCTTTTACAAGACGTCTTGGCCGGGAGAAGTGAAAGTTCTCTTTCAGTTGCTTTAGGGAATTGTTTCCATAGAATTACATATGATCTAGGTATGTTTTGGTCTTTGGAGAGAACATACTTTGATTTATCTCCACTTTGTCACGACTTGGTGAACTCCTCTCAGTGAATCATTCATAATAAAAGTCAATCTCTCCATTGTGTCTGTAAACATTTTCACCAGCAGAATACTAGTATTCTGACATCTTTGGTGCATAAACAGAAAATCTATATATACTGGTTTGTATTCTGTGATGGAACACGGAATAGTCTGTGCTTTTAATAAGCACAGACTATTTCTTGCTCCATCACAGACTATTATTATAACTCTATAAAAAAATATGTGGTATAAGGTTTATATGTTAGCCAGCATTCGGTAATATATAATATTTTAATTACATAGCAAACAAGTTATGTTAAGTGTTTCTATCTCTGTAAAATTACACTTTCATTGTTCACCATTTTAAATTATAGAGTAATGCATTTTTATTGATGTACTGACACATGACATTTAAAAATAATGTATTATCTTTTGTTTTGTTAATTTGGAATATGTAAATTTTTAAGTGTCATCATGCCAGTTTCAAGGGTAGATTTATCAAACCTAAAAAGTAAATGTAAAGGTGTGTTGCCCCGAGCAACCAATCAGATTCTAGCTATCATTTTCAGTAATGTGCTAGATAAATGATAGCTCTATTCTGATTGGCTGCTATGGACAACACCTGAACTTTTTCTTTTTAGAAGGTTTGATAAATCTACCCCTCAGAGTGGAAGTTTTTTTTAACATTTTTATTATTATTTGTACCGAGTTCAGCAACTATCATGGGTCATTTCCTCACCCTTGACCTGACCCGTGCAACAAACATTCAAATTGTGATTATTTCGCTTGCAATAACTTAGCTCATTTGCAGAGTTCACAGAGAAGTGTTTCAAACTAAAGGCCGGGCATCTGGTTATGACGCTATAAGCCTGCTGTAACAAGGCAAGTCAAGTCCTGAAGGTAAGATTCCATGGATTTACAACACTTTGTGTCTCTTCCCCTGGAGACAATTTTAAACAGTATTTCATAATGTCTCATTTTTGCCTCTGAAAACACATTTTTATAATTGCCTGTACTGTAGGAGCCCAACAGCTGTGTGTCCACAAGAGCAGCTATATTTCTTACCCCATTACCTGGGTTCTGGCTACAGGCGGCTCAATCCTTTAATTTGTGATACTACTGCGGAGTCTTTGCATTAAGGTAAATATGGAGGACAGAGCGACACATTTCAACTCTTCCCTTTGCCTCCCCCTGGCTGTTTTGTCTGGATGTCTGCCTGGAGATAGAGTCGGGGTGGGTCGGGAGCGCACACACATGGTAATGATATTTATCATTGCCATCCAGCATGTTGCCCCTCCGTTGTCCATCAGATAGTAATAATACAATAAAGGAAAAGGAAGGAAATTCTATCTCATAGCAGCTTATAGTGATGGGACGCAGCTTAGATCTATATGATAACCGAGGACAGAGTTGGGCCATGGTTCATTGGATGATCAGTTGGATGATCTGGTAACTATCAGCTGATCAAGCAGCAATCATCAGGGGAGCTTGGCCCTTCAGAGTGCCAAACTAGAACCAACTACTTGCTGCCAGCCAGGACTCCATTCAGTCCACTGTTCCCATGTGAGCTGGAGTCTACTGAAGTCTCCAACCACAACATTTGCCAGCTCCCAGGACATGAAATGCATCTGGGGCTGGATAGATACAGGGGGACCTGAGCCAGCTGGGTGCCCCCTGAAGACCTGTGTCCCTGTTGCTGCTAAGTAGGAAATGGGGTCCCCCAGACTGAACACTAGAGATGCGGGGGCACGGAGCACTTGCTCCACTGCTGCACCAACAATAATCCTGCCATGGCCATGCCATTGGGACATTGACAGGGGAGGAGGACCGCCCTCAGCTGTGGGCTAGGTCGAATTTGCACCTCCCGCAACCCTGATAGTTCCGCCTATGATTTATATTAATAAAGTCCATGGGATTTTCTCTTTGCTGAAACATTAGCCATTTCCAAAGCACCTATGAACAAAGCATTTTCTTCCCACCGGCAAAATATGCTGCTGATAACGAGGGACATTGATTGAAGGGAATTGAAATAATTTCTTGGAAATCGGCTTGGTTTAGAGGTTTATGCTAATGTTTGTTTAAAAAAGACCAATGGGAAAGTTAATAAGTTATCTGTTCACTCATTTCTCAGACAACTTACTCAGAAGTAGACAGACCTTGAAGGAAACTATCACTGAAGGTGTTCAGGAAATTTGAGATTAATGGTCCTTTGCAAACCTTCAAATATGGGATCTTGCAACGCATGTTATATTTTTTGATGGTGGTATCTTGGAAGCGGCAGTCTTTTCATGGGAGACACTTGCTGAATGCGAGTTAGACACACTTATACACCTTCCAATGCCCCCACATGCAAAAACAAGTTTTCGTTTTGAAGAATATTAAAATGCACTGCAGGGATGTAGATTATTACCCTGTCAGTTTACCACTAGTAAGGAGTTTTAGGTGGTGCATTAAATACATTCTCCATCAGATCTCTCCCTACAAATCTTTCTCAGATATTATTATTATTATTACTATTATTTTTTATTATTATTATTGATTTGTAAGATAAAACATTTCCCTGCAGTGTATGCTATAAAGGCATTGCACACATGCTAGCTTCTAACTCTATTAAAATGCTACTTTGCTATACTAAGCCATGGAGCACTGCTTGTGGGGGGTGATCATGGTATTCTTGTGGAGGAGCAGGGGTCTGTCGATGGTGGATGGGGGAGGATGTATATGTAGGTGATTGAAGGTGTGAACTGGTCTGGGGTGCGAGAAGCAATAGTGGCGTAAGTTGTTGGGAACTGATTGAATGCATAAAAATTAAGCACAATATTAAAGCAGCAACACCACCTAACAGGCAATGCAAGATTACCACCTTTAAAACAGCTGTGGAGGAGGTGTGTACGTAAGAGAAGCAATCAGAAGCCACAATATCCATCTGCAGGTTCTGAGTCTCCGGAAACATGGCTGCATGGATCCTAGGGTTCCAGGTAGGGGAAAATACAAATTATTAACTTTTAACAATGGACTTACCCTTGTGTATTAAACCATTGTCCCATAGATTGTAAGCTTACGATCAGGGCCCTCTTACCTTTCTGTATGTATGTACAGTATTACCCAGTATTGTTTTATTACAGTTTGTTCCCAAATGTAAAGTGCAACGGAATCTGCTGGTGCTATATAAATAAATGGTGATGATGGTAATGCAGCTTTAAACTGAAACACAAAGGGGTATATTTACTAAACTGCAGGTTTGAAAAAGTGGAGATGTTGCCTATAGCAACCAATAAGATTCTAACATCAAATATCTTTACATTTTCAAACCCGCAGTTTAGTAAATATACCCCAAAGTGTTAAATTCAATGCTTTTTTTTTTTTTTAAAAATTTAGAAGGCTATTTAAAACAAAAATGTCAGTCAGTGGTTTATTATGTTATGGTTGCTTTAATTGGTGACAAGAACTGAAAAATGCAAACTTAAAGTTGGCATTTTGAGATGTCAAAAATATAAACCTGCTTGTGAGAACTAACAGGCCAAAAAGAAAGCTATTTCACACCCTGGAATATATTAAGGTTCAAGTATGTTGACATCTACCGTCTTTTAATCTACCTCCCATGGATCTTCCCTCCCCTTTCTTCACATATATTTTTCTTCCCTCTTGTTCAAAACCCCAATTCTTTCATCTACTGAATCTAGTGTATTTAAAAAAAACAGTGGGTGTGGTTTCACTGACTATGCCCCTCCCCTCATCTAACCCCGGAAACTCAGTTCAGTTGTCCTCTCAGCTTCTCTTTTTCTCTTACACAGGGCAGGCTATGAGACCATGCTCAGAACTATTGATCCGCACAGTCAGATCACCAGGTTAGGTTTTTATATAACAATGGACAGAATTTGAATAACGAGTGAACGGGAAAACGCTGCTGTTGTTAACACTTACCCTTTAAAGATGTTGCAATCCCCATACAACACACACCTAATCACAACGGACAATTTACCTCTGAACACACCTCTATAGACATACACACAGTGGTGCAGATAAAGGCTTCTAGGCCTTTATGGAAAATGTATATTATATCTATAAATAGAGCTCACAATAAACACATACTCACACATTTAAACAGCTCACAAATTGCAGCCAACTGACAAAGGCTTCACTAAACCACATTACATCATACAATATTATTTATTTTATTCAGCATAAGAATGAGAATAAGGACGCATCAGCACTACTCATTTTGCTTTATTACCACTGGCACAAGCATTGCTTCTTTTCTTGTACAACATATTTAGTGATGTGGTGTTGTTTGAGCACACTTGTCCTTTTGAGCCCAAGTTAGATTTGGGTTTATCACTTCATTGTAAATTTTCATTCTCTTCTGACCAGGTTTTCACTGTACAAGAATAAATGTTCAAATCTTAGTAGTAGGGTCTTACAATGCTCATCCTTAAACTGCTGTGAATAGAGCAACAGTGCTACAGGCCAATATAGAACAGTTGGCACTGAATATGAATTCAATTTTTCTCTTGGTGCAAGTCTCAAAGCCAGCGACAAAATAATTAGACAAAGAAGTGCTTTCTTAGGGTAAAATAATCCTCAGGAAATAAAGGATCTTACTCCTAAAAACTGTTTTCTATCCCTGGTACTCCCAAAATGCTTTACCTGGAGCTTAGCCACAGGAAGTACTTTACAAATAAACATTTGAATAAAACAAAATGGCCTCTTTTGCCTATGTATTTACATAAGGAAGAACAATCTGCCTTGACAACACTTGACGAATTGTTTGAAGAATTTAATGTTTCAGTCATAAAACAATTACCTTTGTTGGATATGAATTGATTTACAGCAAAAAAAGATCTGGTTGATTACAAAACTGAAGCCTTAAGACAACTTAGCATTACCAGTTTCTATCCAACTCCAGTTGAAGGCTGTTTTTTATAGCCCAACGCAACCAGATGAATGGAGGTTTTTGTGTGTTTCTTTTCCTATCACCCCTATCTACAGCCTTTTACAGAAAATTTGCAAAACCCTTTGTGCACCTCCTGGGCACATTATGCTTTCTTGTTTGGGTTCCCTTACTTTGAACTTAACTTTTTATATTGTTTCTTTTTTAAAAAATAATCTCCAGTTTTTGATGTCCTTTCTCAGTGTTTCCACTCACCTTTTACATTTGGTTGAGAGGATTATTTGGTAAGAGAATTAAGGTTTTCTTTCCCATACTGTGCAATCTCTATACACCTATATTCCTCAAGGTCAGGGAACTAAAGTCACTAAGGATTGTTTATCTAAGGATGGAGATTTCCCAGGGAGACATCAGAAGTTCATTACTTATCCTATTGATTTTTTTTACCCAAAATTATCTTATTTTTGATTCTGCTTATTATTTACAGGTGATGAGAACGGCCATGGGGACTAAGTTTCCCCTAAGCTATGCCCAACTCTACTTCGGCTTTGGGGTGAGCTTGGTCCACTATATCTGTTTTACTGATGATTTATTTATTATTTAGGGTGGGGGTATTCATCACCATCACCATTATCACCAGCATCAGCTATCTATATAATGGTTTGGGGTAATCGTTTGGCACATGATTTTCTTTCTTACCTTACCATTAATGAATTAAATTAAAATTTCATTAATCCCAAACTGCATGACTAGCTACACAGCAGTTTTAAACATTTCGGGCCTGGGTCATTAAGTAAAGTAAGGCAAAAAAAAGCAGTAAATATTCTTTGAGACAAACCATGTTACAATGCAGGAGCTGCAAATAAGTTTATTATATAGCACATAAGTTAAATACTGGCTGTTTTTGTCACACAAATACTTCATAACTTTATTTTTACACAGGAATATAAAGTTGATCTAGGACAGGACCTACCTCAACTACAAATCTGTCCCCGCAACATGGTTTTGCCCAGGTGCAAAGTTACTCCTTTTTTATGCTTTGCTCTCCTTAATGAATCAGACCCTTCATTTCTAAGGAAGGTTATTGAGAAAGTGGTTACAACTCAACTGGAGACCCTTCTGTCCACCCATGATATATATTATGCATTCCAGTCAGGATTCATGAGACAATATAGTACTCTAACAGACCTGGTGCGTGTGCGTAATGATCTTCTAATGGCAAGAAACAGAGACAATTATTAAATAATAATTATCCTTGGCCTCTCTGCGGACTGGGTGGCACAGTCCTTAGTTGGTTCAAATTGTTTCTCAATGGCAGGTCACATTTGGTATCTTCAGGAGTATACTCATTTGCACCAGTGCCCCCGTCATGCAGCATTCCACAGAGATCTCTCCTATCTCCCATGCTATTTGTAGTAATTATGCTACCAGTGGGTGAAATTATCAGACGATGATTCTCAACTGTACCTGCCCTTTGCTGCAGGTATTAAGAACCAAAGATCAGTCCTTAATGGTTGTCCAGCTGAGCTCCAGTAGTGGATGAGTGCCAGCTGACTGAGGTTGAATCCTAATAAAAAAAAAGACGTTCTTATGACAGGTGCTCACAGTCAAATGACAAGACTACAGCTGGGTCAACCAACTGAGCTTCAGCTTGAAGGTTTTTGGTTGTTAAAGTCTGATCATGTGCAGAATCTTGGTGTTGTCCTTTACTGTGGCTCAACACTTAAGCAAAGGGGGACTGATTCATCAAGGGAGTCATACTGAGCGCAATGTGCGTTTGTTTTAAAACGCAGTAGAATCGGGTATCCGTACACCAGACTTCAACAAAGAGCCTGTCACTCACCGGACTGTGAGTGCTTCTTCCCGGACATTTAGGAACCGTGGCCGTCCTCCATCCTGAGGGACTGCGCATGCGCAGCCCTTTCTATACCTCCAGTGTATGTTCCTTTAACTTAATTGGCAGATCAGGCAACCTCCCTATATTAAGCACCTGTGGTCATCACCACATTGCCTGATCTTGGAGTCTCATTCCCCATGAGTCTCTGAAGGTGTTCCTGTGTTTCCTTGTTTATTCAGCCCTGCTGATTCCTGTGGTTTCCAAACCACTTCTACCTCTGTGGTTTCCAAACCACTTCTGCTACTGTGGTTCCCATACCACTTCTACCATCTACTGTATCATCGTGACTGTGAGCTGATTCCTATCCGCTGCCTCCGTGCACTACAGTCTTCTAATCACTTCAACTCTACCATGTATCATTGGGACTGTTAGCTGATGCCTATCCGCTGCCTCCGTGCATTACAGGCTTCAACCACATCCACTCACCTGTTCATGATTGTGACTGCCAGCTGATTCCTATCCGCTGCCTCCGTGCACTACAGGCTTCAACCTGCAACTCGTCTGTGTTTCATCATCGTGACTGCTAGCTGATTCCTATCCGCTGCCTCCGTGCACTACAGTCTTCAACCTGCAACTCGTCTGTGTTTCATCATCGTGACTGCTAGCTGATTCCTATCCGCTGCCTCCGTGCACTACAGTCTTCAACCTGCAACCCGTCTGTGTTTCATCGTGACTGTTTGGCTGATTCCTATCCGCTGCCTCTGTGCGCTTCAGTCTTCAGCCCTTGTCAACGCTCCCGTGTTTCCTTGAGTCTGCCTCCACTATTGCTACCCGCTATTCTCCGTGATCAACAGTGCCTGTTCAACTCTGCTCTCCCGTGTCCCATCGTTACTGCACCTGCTGGTTGCTATTGGCTACCTCCGTGTTCCCGCAGAGACCCGCTGCTGCTACTCCTCAGCACTACTCATCCATCTACTGCTGATCCGCTCTCCACGCTTTCCTGTGTTCCCTGCTGGTCTACCTTCCCGTGCGCTGCACCTACTAGACCACCGCTTCACCCATCCAGGGACTTCGCATCCTGCCGGCCTCCTGCCGTTCAGGTATCTCTGCACTCCTGTCTGACTGCCTCCTGAACCACGGTATGCATACTTCTCATTGACTGTGCTGTGTATTGCATACCTTGCTGGACTGTGTTGGTTCTCCTCTGGAGTGTGCTATCCGCTGAGTCTATTGCCATTATTGACTGTGTTATCTTATGCTGGACTACTTCAAGAGACTTTCTATATTGGCAGTATTGTTCAGTCATTTATACATTTATATTGTGCATATTACTGTGGATCAAAGTCAAGGTGCCCGTGTATATATTGTGTTGCAGTCTCTCCCCGTGCACCTCCTCACATATATATTCAGTAGTACAACTTGCTAACGCAGACCACTGACTCCCCGGATATCTCCACTTGGATTCCATTCCTTCACTCAGACAGCGGTACAACTTGCTATCCGCAGACCGCTGACTCTCATCACCTCCTCGTTTCTGTTGGACATTCCTCCTCACTATAGCAGTGGTACAACTTGCTACCGCAGACCACTGACTACCTTCACGTGTCCTTTGTCCATACAGTTCCTCGTGTATTACTACCTCCATATTGCCAGTGCTGCTAGTCATAGACTTTCCTGAGCATCTCATCATCTGCTATTTCCTGTTCCGTGATCACCCTGCTACCAGAGTACCATATTACCACCTATACTGCTCTGGTAAGCCTATCACCTGGTGATCCCTGGGTAAAGACTCCTAGTGCCCGTGACAGTAAGATCAGGCCATGACAGACCCAGATACGGAACCTACTGCTAAAGAGATGCTGCAGCATCTGGTCAGTCGTGTGGAGCAACAGGATGCTCGCCAACAGCTGTTACTTCAATGTTACCAATCGTTAACCTCCCAAGGAACATCTGGACAGACTGTTACAGCTAGTATTGAAGCTCCTGTGCTTTCCTCCGTTTCCCCAATGCCATCCCAGGTGTCTACAGCTCCTACGCTTCACCTGCCTACTCCGTCAAAATATGACGGGGACCCCAAAACTTGTAGAGGTTTCCTTAACCAATGTTCAGTCCATTTTGAACTCCAACCTCAAAATTTTTCTACCCATCGTTCCAGAGTGGCCTATCTTATCTCATTGTTTTCTGGACAAGCCCTGGCTTGGGCCTCCCCTCTGTGGGAAAGAAACGATCCAATTCTACAAGATAGTGCCAAATTCATTTCCACGTTCCGAAGTGTGTTCGATGAACCAGGTCGTGTGACCTCCGCTGCTTCCAGCATTCTTCGTTTGCGACAAGGCTCCCATACAGTAGGACAGTATGTCATTCAATTTAGGATCTTAGCCTCTGAACTTCAGTGGAACACTGAAGCATTAGTTGCCGCCTTCTGGCAGGGGCTCTCCGATAAAATTAAAGATGCACTGACTACCCAAGAGCTTCCTTCGTCACTAGAAGATTTGATCTCTCTTTGCCATCGTGTAGACATGAGATTTCGTGAAAGAGAATCTGAGAAAACAACTTCTGCTAAAGCACCTCTTCGTTTAAACCCTCAATTTCGTCCAGTTTCACCTTCTGTGATTCCCATGGAGATAGGACGTTCCAAATTATCTTTAGAAGAGAGGAAACGAAGAGTAAAGAATAGACTCTGTATCTATTGTGCTGATTCCACACATATGCTCAGTTCTTGCCCTAAGAAATCGGGAAATGCCAGGCCCTAACTAGTTCTGGAGAGGTGAAGTTAGGGTCCCTGGAGTCCTCTCCATTGTCTATGAAATCTAAAGTCTGCGCTTTCGATGTTACGATTTCCTTTGCTACTAAATCCTTTGAGTCACAGGCATTGATTGATTCCGGAGCAGCAGGAAATTTCATTTCTAAATCACTAGTGAATCAATGGTCCCTACCAGTGATCACTTTAAAAACACCCATTACTGTGACGGCTATAGATGGATCACGTCTCATCAATGGTCTCATCACCCAGAGTACGTCTCCAGTAACCCTTCAGATTGGTGTACTACACCATGAAGAAATTTCGTTTTTAATTCTTCCTGTTACGACAAGTCCGATTGTCTTAGGCCTTCCATGGCTTCAATGTCACTCTCCCCAGATTGACTGGCGCACCCCTCAAGTTACGTCTTGGGGGCCTGAATGTCACCATCGTTGTCTCTCTCAAGTTATTCCTCTTAAAGTACAGCAATCTTCCATCTCATCTTCCTCCCCGGGACTCCCTCCTCAGTATGCTTCATTTGCCGATGTGTTTGATAAAGCTCAGTCTGAACGTCTTCCTCCTCATCGTTCTTGGGATTGTCCGATCGACCTTCTACCTGGCAAGACTCCTCCCAGGGGTCGGGTCTATCCTCTCTCGTTACCTGAAACTCAAGCCACATCTGAGTACATACAGGAGAATCTCCAGCGTGGGTTCATTCGACCTTCCACCTCTCCCGCTGGAGCTGGGTTCTTCTTCGTCAAAAAGAAGGATGGATCATTACGCCCTTGTATAGATTTTCGTGGACTCAACGCCATTACTATCAAGAATCGGTATCCCATTCCGCTGATCACTGAGCTATTTGATCGCATCAAGGGAGCTCGGATATTTACTAAGTTGGATCTTCGTGGTGCCTACAATTTAATTAGAATCCGTTCCGGTGACGAATGGAAGACCGCGTTTAACACCAGAGATGGGCATTACGAATATTTAGTAATGCCCTTCGGGCTGTGTAATGCCCCCGCGGTTTTCCAGGGTTTCATCAATGAGATCTTTCGGGACTTATTATATGTATGTGTCGTTGTCTACCTGGACGACATATTGATCTTCTCACAGGACCTGCCTTCTCATCACCAACATGTGGCAGAGGTCCTCTCCAGACTACGGAAAAACTCATTGTTCTGTAAATTGGAAAAATGTTCATTCGAGTTACCCCAGATTCCATTCTTGGGGTATATAGTTTCCGGAGTTGGCCTGAAGATGGATCCAGACAAAGTAAATGCTGTACTACATTGGCCTCAGCCAACTACTCTTCGTGCCATCCAGCGTTTTTTAGGTTTTGCCAATTACTATAGACGCTTCATTCAAGACTTCTCATCCATTGCATCTCCCATTGTGGCCTTAACTCGGAAAGGGGCTAATACTAAGCAATGGTCATCTGAGGCTCTCCAAGCCTTTCAAATCCTCAAAGAGTCCTTCTCGTCTGCTCCCATTCTGCGACAACCTGATGTGACACTCCCCTTCTTCCTAGAAGTAGATGCCTCTAATGCGGGCTTAGGAGCTATTCTCTCCCAACGCTCGGAGCAACAAAAATTACATCCTTGTGCCTTCTACTCTCGGGGTCTTCTGCCCGCAGAGAAAAACTATACTATCGGGGACAAGGAGTTGCTGGCCATCAAAGCTGCATTAGAGGAATGGAGATACTTGTTGGAAGGAGCTCGCCATCCGGTGACGATCTTCACGGATCATAAGAACTTGTCATATTTGCAATCTGCTCAATGCTTGAACCCTCGTCAAGCAAGATGGTCTCTTTTCTTTTCCCGTTTTGAATTAATTATAACCTTCAAACCAGCTGCTAAGAACAAGAAAGCTGACGCTCTATCTCGAGCTTTTGTGACGTCCTCTGATGTAGAAGAGGTTCCCAACCATGCTATTCTAGACCCCAAATGTATTTCTCTGGCTGCTTCATCCACCAAAATGCTACCATTTGGGAAGACCCTCGTGCCTCCTACTCTGAGGAGGAAAATCCTTTCGTGGTTCCATGCCTCTCGTTTTTCTGGACACGCCGGTGAACATAAGACCTTTGAGATTCTCTCTCGTAGTTACTGGTGGCCTTCAATGAGGAGAGACGTCAAAGAGTTTATTGCTTCCTGTGATTTATGTTCTCAGTTCAAATCCTCCCGCAGAACTCCAGCAGGGTTGCTGCGACCACTACCCATTCCGTCCAAGCCTTGGACCCATATTAGTATGGATTTCGTTACTGATTTGCCACCAAGTAAGAATCACAATACTATTTGGGTAGTGGTAGACAGATTTTCGAAGATGGCTCATTTCGTCCCTCTGTCCGGTTTACCTTCCTCGTCTACTCTGGCTGAACATTTCATTAAAGAAATCTTCCGCATCCATGGATGTCCGTCTGAGATTGTGTCAGATAGAGGAGTACAATTCGTTTCCAGATTCTGGCGGGCCCTTTGTAAAACCTTGGGCATACGATTAGCACTCTCATCGTCTTACCATCCGCAATCTAACGGACAAACGGAACGAGTCAATCAAGATCTTGAGACTTTTATTAGGATGTTCTCTTCAGCCAACCAAGACAACTGGGTAGAATTGCTCCCTTGGGCTGAATTCGCCCATAACAACATGTACCATGAGTCATCATCCAAAACTCCATTCTTTGTGGTCTACGGTCACCATCCGTCTTTTCCGGAATTTCCTGCCCTCCCGCCCACCCAAGTTCCTGCTGTGGAGACTGCTTGTCAGACCTTCAAAAATATCTGGTCTCAGGTCAAAACCTGTTTAAAGAAGACATCTAACAAATATAAGTCTTTCGCAGATAAGAAGAGGCGGGCTATTCCACCACTAAAAATTGGAGATCGTGTCTGGTTATCTACCAAAAATATTCGTTTGAAGGTTCCATCTATGAAATTCGCCCCTCGTTTTATTGGTCCATATAGGATCATTCAAGTTATCAATCCAGTATGTGTTAAACTTCTTCTTCCTAAGAATCTTCGGATCTCCAATGCCTTCCATGTGTCCTTGCTCAAACCTCTCATCATCAACCGTTTCTCGACTCCTTCCTCAGCACCGCAGCCAGTTCAAGTTCATCAGGAGGAGGATTTCGAGATTACTGAGGTATTGGATGCAAAAATTTCGCGAGGAGTCCTCCGTTTCCTCGTTCATTGGAAGGGCTTTGGTCCTGAGGAGCGTTCATGGATCAAAGCTGAAGATCTTAATGCTCCTGCCCTTCTGAAGAAGTTTTATTCCAAAAATCCGGACAAGCCCGGTTCCAGGCGTTCTGTGCCCACCTTTAAAAGGGGGGGTACTGTCACTCACCGGACTGTGAGTGCTTCTTCCCGGACATTTAGGAACCGTGGCCGTCCTCCATCCTGAGGGACTGCGCATGCGCAGCCCTTTCTATACCTCCAGTGTATGTTCCTTTAACTTAATTGGCAGATCAGGCAACCTCCCTATATTAAGCACCTGTGGTCATCACCACATTGCCTGATCTTGGAGTCTCATTCCCCATGAGTCTCTGAAGGTGTTCCTGTGTTTCCTTGTTTATTCAGCCCTGCTGATTCCTGTGGTTTCCAAACCACTTCTACCTCTGTGGTTTCCAAACCACTTCTGCTACTGTGGTTCCCATACCACTTCTACCATCTACTGTATCATCGTGACTGTGAGCTGATTCCTATCCGCTGCCTCCGTGCACTACAGTCTTCTAATCACTTCAACTCTACCATGTATCATTGGGACTGTTAGCTGATGCCTATCCGCTGCCTCCGTGCATTACAGGCTTCAACCACATCCACTCACCTGTTCATGATTGTGACTGCCAGCTGATTCCTATCCGCTGCCTCCGTGCACTACAGGCTTCAACCTGCAACTCGTCTGTGTTTCATCATCGTGACTGCTAGCTGATTCCTATCCGCTGCCTCCGTGCACTACAGTCTTCAACCTGCAACTCGTCTGTGTTTCATCATCGTGACTGCTAGCTGATTCCTATCCGCTGCCTCCGTGCACTACAGTCTTCAACCTGCAACCCGTCTGTGTTTCATCGTGACTGTTTGGCTGATTCCTATCCGCTGCCTCTGTGCGCTTCAGTCTTCAGCCCTTGTCAACGCTCCCGTGTTTCCTTGAGTCTGCCTCCACTATTGCTACCCGCTATTCTCCGTGATCAACAGTGCCTGTTCAACTCTGCTCTCCCGTGTCCCATCGTTACTGCACCTGCTGGTTGCTATTGGCTACCTCCGTGTTCCCGCAGAGACCCGCTGCTGCTACTCCTCAGCACTACTCATCCATCTACTGCTGATCCGCTCTCCACGCTTTCCTGTGTTCCCTGCTGGTCTACCTTCCCGTGCGCTGCACCTACTAGACCACCGCTTCACCCATCCAGGGACTTCGCATCCTGCCGGCCTCCTGCCGTTCAGGTATCTCTGCACTCCTGTCTGACTGCCTCCTGAACCACGGTATGCATACTTCTCATTGACTGTGCTGTGTATTGCATACCTTGCTGGACTGTGTTGGTTCTCCTCTGGAGTGTGCTATCCGCTGAGTCTATTGCCATTATTGACTGTGTTATCTTATGCTGGACTACTTCAAGAGACTTTCTATATTGGCAGTATTGTTCAGTCATTTATACATTTATATTGTGCATATTACTGTGGATCAAAGTCAAGGTGCCCGTGTATATATTGTGTTGCAGTCTCTCCCCGTGCACCTCCTCACATATATATTCAGTAGTACAACTTGCTAACGCAGACCACTGACTCCCCGGATATCTCCACTTGGATTCCATTCCTTCACTCAGACAGCGGTACAACTTGCTATCCGCAGACCGCTGACTCTCATCACCTCCTCGTTTCTGTTGGACATTCCTCCTCACTATAGCAGTGGTACAACTTGCTACCGCAGACCACTGACTACCTTCACGTGTCCTTTGTCCATACAGTTCCTCGTGTATTACTACCTCCATATTGCCAGTGCTGCTAGTCATAGACTTTCCTGAGCATCTCATCATCTGCTATTTCCTGTTCCGTGATCACCCTGCTACCAGAGTACCATATTACCACCTATACTGCTCTGGTAAGCCTATCACCTGGTGATCCCTGGGTAAAGACTCCTAGTGCCCGTGACAGAGCCGATGTGAAGATACATGTGGTGATGATACGGGTGTAGGTCTACTCTGCATTACTATACAAGATACTGTAGGATACGTCCAATATATATTTTGAACATACACTCACAAAAAAATGCATATAAGTTTTTTTTTTTAACTAATTAAAGTTCTATGTTAATAAGATAATTATTAATAACAAAATATTAAAATATAAAAAAAAGTGGTCCCCCCCATAACATACAGTTAGCCTATTAGGATGTTATTAAAGTCTACTGTACATACAATACATTTTTGCAGATTCTCCTGACACCAAAGACATTTTCTAGCTTGCATACGCAGCTGTCATCTCTAGTAATCAGCAGTTAGCATAGACCAGTAGCTGTAGCAAGAGATACGGCTGAGAAACAAGTACTTTTGAGATGCCCAGAGCTTGAATCGGACGCTACTGCGTGACCTGGAGTTGCGCTCACCCTTACTGTACATTGACTATGACAAACGCTCCTTCCCCACCCCGTTTCCCCCCAATCGTAGGCTGTAGTAAGTGTCCTTTGTGCTCAAAGATGAATAGAACGTTGCTGCGCTCTGAGGCGTATGGTCCGGTTCTGGGAATGGGCAGAATAATTGTGAGGATTGTTCGCACAAAATCTCTGTGTACATCCCTTACTGAATCAGGCCCAGGGTGCAGCCATGATCAAATCTTCATTTAATCTGAGGAATTTAGCCAGAATCATGCATTGATTCCCCTAGAAGAGCGTCCAGATATTCTTCACACAGTCTGAGAGGCCTCCTCTCTAGAAATGTTCAAAAGCAAACGCGATTTACCTGGTTACTCAGACATTTCATTAATGCACAGCTGCTTTCTTAATAACTAATGACTAGCTCACTTTGCTGTGTTCTGCTAAACTTTGTTTGCTTTGGATCATGTGTTTTTAAACTGTAAATTAAAAGTTTAACTGGGAGAAAAGTGCTATATAAATAAAATTATTATTATTGCTAAAAAAAAAATCAAAGCTTTATTAATTGCACCACAAACAGGGTCATTTAACTGCTACAGTATATTTGCGATCAGATTGACTGAACATAGACAAAACATTAATAATGTATCCTCTCATTGAGTATCAGGGCACTTTGCCACAACAGCGCCCCCTGCTGCCTGAAGGACACTGGTGTGAAGCACATACAGATGAATGCCCGAAGGTGGTGGTGGGGGGAATTGCTTTAAATGCCTCTGCAGGCAGTAGTTGTACTGGATTTACTGATTGAATACTGTGCCCCCAGAGGTCTAAATCAGGCAATAGATTTAAATGGAATTTTAGAAGTTGGATCACATTTAGCTATTCATTGAACAGTTTCACTATATTACTCAAGCAGTATCTTTATTTTTTTTAACAAAAAGTTTTTATTACATTTTTCAGAGAAAAAGTATATACAGGCAATCGCAGTTGAGGTGAAAGATGAAAGCATCAGGTATTAAACACAAATATACATCAAACCAGTATCTTTATTTTTATATTATTATTATTATTTATAATGGGTTGGCTGAGAAATTTTCAAGTATCTATTTGATGTTTATAGTGTCTCTTCTATACATATCCCTATATGGACATTTGTTTGTAGTGTCATTGTGAGATAAACTATCTAAAGTTCTAATGTCATTTATTTAGCTGCAATGACGTGATACATACTGTATTCCCAATGATTTATATATAGGGGATTTATTAGTTAGAGCTGGCACTGTTGTGTACTAGTGCATCTTATCTATTTATATACTGCTGTGTTTAGAGCTGCTGTTGAATGGAAAAATATTTGGTTCTATGTTTTCATTTTTATGTAATTTTAATAGTAGTCAGTGTTACTGTGATTCCCGACTCTTCTTGTAATGAGTCAGTTATACCCCATTCATACTGCACCAAAATCCCGGGTTTTTGCCGGGGCGAGCTCAAACGACCCGGGTCTTGGTGCAGTATGAATGGTACAAGTCCAAAATCCCGGGTCTAAAAACCCGGGTCTTCAACCCGAGATTTATCGAGGGGTAATTCCCAGGTCGGACCCGGGTTGCCTGCACTATGTATGGTGCAACCCGGGTTTTTCAACCCGGGTTGCACAGAAAACATGCGGATTGGCTGTCTGCCTGTCTCTGGAGGATGATGTCATCGTTTGTAGAAGCTTTTTAGGAGAGATGGTGGATGGTGTACTCAACATCAAGCTGAAGCAGAAACATTTTTTTAGGGAGAAAATTGCTTTTATTAGTTCACAAAAACAGTGTTTATTTACAGCAATAATGACACACTGGATGGAGGAAGAGGTGCGTGAGCTGCTGAATGTCAGAGGGGAGGAAGAAATTAGAAGGCAAGTGACTGGGACCGTGAAGGATGCCACAGTGTACTACAACATCGCCAAAATACTCACACAACGTGGCATAAAGAGGACACAGCAACAAGTCCTGAACAAATTGAAGTCCCTGAAGAAGCAGTACACTAAAGTCCATGACCACAACAGGCGCAAAAGTGGCGCTGAAAGAATAGACTGGCCCTTTTATGACCAGTGCAATATGGTCTTTGGACATTCTCCTCTGACAAATCCAATTGCACTGTCATCTTCTAGCAATTTCAGATTCCTGCACATTCCACTCAGGTAGAAATTGCTCTTTTTGTATTTCGCAAATGTTATGTAAAATACAGCAAGCAGCAACCACGTGGGGCACAAGCTTAGTGTCAATGTCAATGCGCTTCAATAGACAGCGCCAACATCCTTTCAAGCGTCCAAAAGCATTTTCCACCACCATCCGAGCCGAGCTGAGGGTATGTGTAAACCGGATCTGTTCCTGAGACAGGTGATGTTGCTGAGTGAACCCCGTCATCAGCCAGCGCCTCAAAGGGTAAGCAGCATCCCCAATGATGTGTACTGGTATCTCCACACCATCAACAAACGTAGATTTCTGTAAATAAAAACATGCAGTTTCACGTCACCATGTTAAAAATATTGGTCACATAACGCAGTACACTTGGTACTATATGGTGAAAATGCATTATGCAAGTGTTACATCTATATTTAAAAAGGGGCAGTAAATACATACAATATTGATAGCAAACAATAGTATATAAGCTTCAATTACAAAAACATCATACAACATTTCACCTATATTTACCTCTCTAGGGAACAGCCAGCCATCTTGTCTTTCCTCAGCAATTTGGTAAAGGTCTGAATTTGCTAGAACTCTGGCGTCATGGGAACGTCCAGGCCAGCCGATGAAAACATCTGTGAAACTGACATAAAAAAATACATATAGCAATGTTTTACAATACGCATTACACATGGCACAGTCACATAAAGAAAAAAAAGATAAAAAATGCTTACCAATAGTTGTGGTCAACCACAGCCTGCAGAATGATGGAATGCCAGCCTTTGCGGTTGTAGTAATCCGCATGGTTGTCTGTGGGGGCAATGATGGGGATGTGTGTCCCGTCTATGGCTCCAGCACACTGTGGAAACCCACGCTTCAGGAATCCTGCAATTGTATCATCCAGGCGCTGACCTTGCGGTAAGGAGATGAAGCGATGATACAGGGCTTCCAGCAATGCCGTGGTGACTTCATGCACTAGAGTGCACACCGTGGATATCCCCACTCCAAACAAGCAGGAGATTGTCCGGTATTCTCCAGGGGTAGCATACCACCACAACACAATAGAAAGGCGCCTACATGGAGCAATAGCTTTCCCAAAGGTAGTGGCCTTCCTGGAAAGTGCTGGGGTAATAAGCTCCAGCACATAGTTAAATGTCCCACGTGACATTCTGAAGTGTTGCATCCACTGCTGTTCCTCAAACGCTTCCACAGTAGACCAGAAAGCTTCTCCGTGGCTACGCTCTCTGGCACGCATGGTTCGGTTACTGGCAGCACTCATTCTCAAAATTGAGACAATGCTGGCCCTGAGAAACGCTCTCCTCCTGCGCATATACAGACACCGAGTTTTCTTCTGTTGTGCCATAAACTTCGCCTTCCTCCTCCTGAACTGGGACTGTGCAAGAGTGCACAGTGTCAGCAGCTGCAGCAAACTCTCATTTGCTGCATAAAACAGCAAAAACACACTAGTAAACATGAACTCTGGGCTACACAAAAGTGAGTCGTCGGCCATGATGAAAAGTAATGTGGTAAACAATCACCACCCACTTTTGCATCATCTTTATGCGTCAAAAAACCAGTCACCTTTCAATGACATCACCATTTTTCACCCAATGAAAACTGCTCTGGTGATGACTCCCACAAAATGCCAGGGCACAGACTTGTGCAGTATGAATGGGGTCAACCCGGGAAATTCCCGGGTCCGAGGTGCAGTATGAATGGTGTTTCTGAGCTGGGACGCTCCGAGCCCCGGCAAAAACCCGGCTTGAAAAACCCGGGATATTGCAGGGGCGGCAGTATGAAAGTGGTATTATTAATCATTTTATTTATAGCTATCGCTATACAAATAAATTACTAGTTATTCATTTTATGTGTTCTACTGTGAAGGCTATTTGTCATGCTATTTATTCTTGTCTCTGATAGGTCGCCCTATTGCGTTAGTATATATATATTTTTTCCTTTGCTGAATGTAGTGTAGTTTTGCTCAGAATTTTGTGAATGTATCTGTTTTGGTCTTGTAACCACTTTCACTGTTTATAAATGTTGCAGAATAGGATTAGGTAGTTCATTCCTGTGCGTGACTACATAGCAATAGTTACTGTTTTTTGTTTTTTTAAACTATATGATTATTGCAAATTTATGTATATGCATTTTCATTACTGAAACATCACTGTCTCCTACATTTTTATATAATCTTTTAGTTTTAGTTTATTTTCCTTTTAAATTGTGGTAATTTTGAAATGCATGGCTTCTGTGAATCATTATATTGCTTTTTACAACTCTAGGCTGTTGTAATTAAGAAAGTGCCTATATATATATATATGGGCTGGTATTATTAGGTTATAGTTTATGTACCTGGAGAAGTTGTATCTATCACAACGAAGTGTGTTAAGTGTGTAGTGCATCAATGGATATCAATTTATCTATTAAAGTTAATACAGGACTTTTACTCTGTCATTGAATATTACTCCCTATCCAGCTGCCGTCAGCTGGAGCAGAAGTTTTCAGGAGAGGTATTGGAGACATGATTTTCATAATATATTTGTTACTTTGTATAATAAACTGATAATCATTTGCAGTAATTCAGAGATACAGTTTTTATTAATATTTTGTATTGATATTTATAATTATTATGTTTAATAATAGTTGTATATTGGCCTATATTGCTGTTTTTCTTTGTTTTTATTTTGTGTGCTATAGTTCAAAATAGTGTAGCCTCACTTAACAGCTCCTCAGCAAATTTTAACATATGAAATGCCAGACCTTCTTTTGCTGTGAATTTTCACTGGCATGTATTTGTAATTTCAGATGTACTTTTGTTCACTACTGTCTGTATCTGACATATTGGGCCTGTTTTCATTAAGAAAAGTTAAGGAAAAGTAAGCAAGTAAGGCAAAACCATGTTGCATTGGAGGGAGGGGGGGTCAATTTAAAATTTGAAGGCAGATTTATAAATGGGGTAGGGCATGTCCTAGATCAACTCTAATTTTCAGTGTACAAATAAGCTATCAAGTATTTGTGTACTACATGAAACAACAGCCAGTATTTAACTTATGTGCAAAATAATAAACTCATTTGCACCCCTTGCAAAATGGGCCTGATTCATTAAGGAGAGGAGGAGGAAAAAGTTCAGGGAAGTTGCTGATAGGGATATGTTATAAACCGCCAGATATTAGTACGATTGAGGAAGCCCAACTTCTACAGCAAATTGAAAAGGCTGCATAACTAGGTTAAGTTTTAATTATGGGGATTTTAATTATCCGGACATTGATTGGAGTACTGAGACCTGCGGTACAGCTAGGGGAAATAGGTTTCTGAGCACGCTAAAAGACCATTACATGTCCAAATTAGTAGAGGAACCAACTAGGAACCAGACTATACTGGACCTAGTAATAACAAACAATGTAGACGTAATATCAAATATTCAAGTAAGGGAACACTTGGGAAACAGTGATCATAATATGGTCTCATTTGAAATTAGATTCCAGAAGCAACTGTATAAGGGATCAACTAGGACTTTAAACTTTGGAAAGGCAAATTTTAATATGCTAATAGAGTCTATAAAGAGCATAGACTGGGACAAAGTTTTTGAAGGGAAAAATACGGAAGAAAAGTGGGCTGTCTTTAAAATGTTGTTGGAAACTAGGGATGTGCACCGGCCACTTTTCACGTTTTGGGTTTTGGGTTCTGGGTTCTGATTACCTTCAGGTTTTGGGTTCTAATGGGTTTTGCCAAAACACCCCCCTCAAGGTTTTGGGTTTTGGTTTCTGATTTTTTTTTTTTAAAAAGCATAAAAACTGCTAAAATCCAGATTTTTTTGTTTTTTTTCACTCCTACGCTATTATTAACCTCAATAACATTCATTTCCACTCATTTTCAGTCTATTCTGAACACCTCACACCTCACAATATTGTTTTTAGGCCAAAAGGTTGCACCGAGGTAGCTGGATGACTAAGCTACATATGGCAATACATTTGTTGTCCGGATTGGAATAGAAATAATTCCAGACCGAAGAGGTGGATTTATTGGTCTTCTGCCCAGGCATGACGATGGGCTTTTTCATCCCATGGACAACAACTGTTTCCCCCCCTAGTGCCTCATTTAAGCAAACCACATCAGCATCCTCCTCGTCAACTTCCTCCTCAGTGCCAGCTACATCAATATCCTCCTCCTGGTGTACAACATTGACATCTTCATTAGCCAAATCTGTAACTGGACTGTGGCTGATCCTTCCAGCATATGCAGAGGGTGTGCTGGAAATGGTGGAAGGAGCCACCTCTTCCTATACAGTGATGGGAAGATCAGGCTTCGCAACCACCAACACCCTTGGACTCGCCTTGGGGATTTGTGATGCCATCTCTTTAGAAGGTAGAGTTGTTTGCTGTGTTTTTGATGACAGCTTAACTCTCTTAAATTTTCTAGAGGGGGGGGAGGAGGAGGGCTTAGATCCTTGGGTGAAGCTGAACCACTAGTCCTGAACACAGGCCAGGGCCTAAGCCGTTCCTTGCCACTCCGTGTCGTAAATGGCATATTGGCAAGTTTACGTTTCTCCTCAGATGATTTTAATTTCTTTTTTTTTGATAATTTTAGTGAACTTTGGCTTTTTGGATTTTACATGCCCTCTACTATGACATTGGGCATCAGCCTTGGCAGACGACGTTGATGGCATTTCATCATCTATGTCATGACTAGTGGCAGCAGCTTCAGCATTAGGAGGAAGTGGTTCTTGATCTATCCCTACTTTATCCTCCAAATTTTTGTTCTCCATTATATGCAGCACAAGAGAGCGTACCCCTAAACCACACACACTCGGCAAAACCTTTAAAAATTATATGCGGCACAGGAGAGTACCACTGGACTGGAGTTATACGGCTGTACCACTGGACTTATACGGCAGGATCAGTGTACTTATACAGCAGTACCACTGGACTTATACGGCAGGATCAGTGGACTTATACGGCAGCATCACTGGACTTATACGGCAGTACCACTGGACTGGACTTAAGCAGCACAGGACAGAACCACTGGACTTATGCAATACAGGACACCACCACTGGACTTTTGCTGCACAGGACAGCACCATTGGATTTATATGGCTGTATCACTGGACTGAACTTATATGGCAGTACCACTGGACTGGACTTAAGCAACACAGGACAGCACCACTAGATTTAAATAACTGTACCACTGGACTGGACACAGGACAGCACCACTGGACTGGACTTATATGGCAGTGCCACTGGACTGGACTTAAGCAGCACAGGACAGCATCACTGGAATTATGGCAGCACCATCACTGGCAGGGCCTGATCAACCACTAGGCTGACCAGGCTGCAGCCTGGGGCGCTGGGTCCCGGGGGGCGCGGCGCTGCGGGTATTTATTTATTTTTTTCATTTTTTTTTTTTTTCTTCATCCATTTTTTTTTCGGGGTGGGGGAGGGGGGGGGTCACCGCATGGGGGGGTCGCCGCGGGGGGGGGTGGAGGGCTTGACGATCAAAAGCATTGGTGGTCAGTGGTTAGCAACACACAGCCAATCGCCAGGCTGCCTGTTGCTATGCAGCAGACAGAAAGCAGGACGTCTTCACTTCCTATCTGCTGATCTGAGGAGAGGAGCGACGCTGGCACAACTACAGGTAAGTAAAGGGGGGAACGGGGAACTGCCCTGCATATCTATAGGAAGGAGGGGGAACGGGGAACTGCCCTGCATATCTATAGGAAAGAGGGGGAACGGGGAACTGCCCTGCATATCTATAGGAAGGGGGGGGGGGACTGCCCTGCATATCTATAGGAAAGGGGGGGAACTGCCCTGCATATCTATAGGAAGGGGGTGAACTGCCCTGCATATCTATAGGAAGGGGGGGAACTGCCCTGCATATCTATAGGTAGGGGGTTAACTGCCCTGCATATCTATAGGAAGGGGGGGGGAACTACCCTGCATATCTATAGGGAGGGGGGAACTACCCTGCATATCTATAGGGAGTAGGGGAACTACCCTGCATATCTATAGGGAGGGGGGGGGGACTACCCTGCATATCTATAGGGAGGGAGAGGGGGGACTGTCATGCATATGTATAGGGAGGGAGAGGGGGACTGTCATATAAATCTATAGGGTGGGAGGGGGGGCTGCCATGAAAATCTATAGGGAGGGAGAGAGGTTGATATGTATGAAGGAGGGCAGAGGAGGGGAGCTGATATATGTGACTGGGGGAGTTTTGATGTGACGGGGGGGGGATAGCTACAGAGTGGAGGTAAGGAAAATAGCTGCAAGGGGGATGGATGCAGGGTGGGAGGTAAATAAAATGGCTGCAGCAGGGGTAAAGGAAAATGGCTGTGGGGGGGGGGGGTTGTGGTTAAGGAAAATGGCTGCAGGGGGTATTTAAAAAATAGAGCAGCTTTGGGGGGCAGAATCTCATGATTGTGTGGTGGTCACATGGGTGGTCTCAGCAATCACTAGAATATTAAATATTAGTGAGATGGGGCTGGTAGAGGTTTGTATTTGATTGACAACAAATATTCAGATATTGCTTATATATGCCTGTCCAATGGGGTACTTTTAGCTGGCCATAATGGAGTGTTTTGTTTTAACTAAAGGGCCTAATCATTCAGGGTTTGCATTATAATACATTTTTGCATTTTCAAAACAGGACGCCAACTCTCCAGAAGCCAGCGAGAGGATAACAAAGTTGCAAGAGAGAAGAGCAAGAACAGGTAAGAGACAATGGCACAATCTGTCTAAATTTGAATGCTGGAGAATACACCTGAACATTCATATTCAGGAGTGTTCCTATACACATATATATTCGGAGGAGGTAAGGGGGGGGGGGGGATGGCGCTGCCGCCGTATTAGCCTAGGGCAGCCAGAACCCTTAATCAGGCCCTGACCACTGGACTGAGCAGGACAGAGCACAGGACAGCACCACTGGACTGAGCAGGACAGAGGACACCACCACACACCCTCCCTCTTCCCTCTCCAATGCCCGAGTGAAGATGGCGGCGGGAAGCGGGGAATAATATGAATCCGGATCTCGCGAGATCCGACGGCGGGATGATGACGTTTTGCCTCGTTCTGAGTTTTGCGTCTACCGGGAATCCCCGAACAGTGCTCGGATCCGGGCTCGGATCGGCACTGTTCGGGGGTGTTCGGATTTCATAAATCCGAACCCGCTCACCCCTATTGGAAACATACACGTATAAGTTCATTCCTATGGGAAATAAATGTAAAAGAATTAAGTCTAAACCAATGTGGTTAAATAAAAAGGTAAGAAATGCAAAGTAAGAAGCGTGCATTTAAATTGTTTAAGTCTGAAGGGTCTGAGGAGTCCTTCCTTAGGTACAAGGAATTTAATAAAAAATGCAAAAAGGAAATTAGATTGGCTAAATTAGAAAATGAAAAACAAGCTGCAAAAGAAAGTAAGACAAACCCCAAGAAGTTTTTTAAGTATATAAATGGCAAAAGGATAAAAAAAAGATAATATAGGACCCCTAAGAAGTGAGATGGGTGAATTGATAAACGATACTAAGGAAAAAGCAGAGGTATTAAACACTTTCTATTCTTCAATATTTACTAGAGAGGAACAAATGGTAGGAATAATACATAAAAATGGAATTTAAACCGTACCATTAATTAATACTTGGTTGACAGAAAAAGAAGTCCATAGGCGACTGAAGAATATTAAGATAAGTAAAGCTTCAGGTCCAGATGGGCATACACCCAAGGGTTCTTATGGAGCTAAACTCAGAAATAGCTAGGCCGCTATGCTTAATTTTCTTAGATTCAATCTTATCAGGCTCAGTACCAAGGGATTGGCGAATAGCAGATGTGGTGCCGTTGTTTAAAAAGGGGACGAGATCACAACCAGGGAATTATAGACCTGTAAGCCTGACATCAATAGTGGGAAAATTACTGGAAGGTATATTAAAGGATAGTATTCAGGATTACTTGGTGCGCAATAAGATTATTGGTGGGAATCAGCATGGATTTGTGAGGGATAGGTCATGTCAAACTAATCTAATTAGTTTCTACGAGGAAGTTAGTGGGAACTTAGACCAGGGCAGCACAGTATATGTGGTCTACTTATATTTTGCAAAGGCCTTTGATACAGTGCCACTCAAGAGGTTGGTTTACAAAATAAGGGAACTGGGTTTAGGAAACAACATTTGTGCTTGGATCAAAAACTGGTTAGAGAATAGGGAACAGAGAGTTGTGATAAATGGAACATTTTCTAATTGGTCAAAAGTTTTAAGTAGTATACCTCAAGGTTCCGTGCTGGGGTCACTCCTTTTTAATATATTTATTAATGATCTTGGTGATGGTTTAGAGAGTAAAGGTTCTATTTTTGCAGATGACACTAAATTCTGTAAGCTAATAAAATCAGAGCAAGATGTAACTTCTCTACAGAGGGACTTAAATAAACTGGAGGATGGGGCGGTCAAATGGAATATGAGGTTTAGCATAGATAAATGTAAGGTCATGCATTTAAGGATCAAAAACAAGAATGCAATCTATAAATTAAATGGAATTAATTTAGGAGAATCTACAATGGAATAGGATTTGGCAGTGCTCTTAGACAGTAGACTTAGCAATAGTGCTCAATGTCAAGCAGCAGCTTCAAGGGTAAATAAAGTATTGGCGGGCATAAAAAGGGGTATAGATGCAAGGGAAGACAGTAATTTTGCCACTGTATAAATCATTGGTAAGACCTCATCTTGAATATGCAGTACAGTTCTGGGTACCACTCTATAAAAAAGATAATTTGGAACTAGAAAGGGTTCAGAGAAGGGTGACAGAATTGATAAAGGGTATGGAGTCATTAAGTTATGAGGAAAGGTTAGCCAGTTCAGGCATGTTTACTTTAGAAAAGAGGCATCTAAGAGGAGATATGATTTCTATGTACAATACATTAAGGGTCAATACAGAGAACTTTCATGGGAACTTTTTACCCCAAAGACTATACACAGGACACGCAGTCACCACCTAAGGTTAGAGGAGAGGACATTTCACAACCAGCAAAGGAAGGGGTTCTTTACAGTAAGGGCAGTCAAGATATGGAATTCACTGCCAGGGAAGGTTGTGATAGCAGATTCAATAGATATGTTTAAGAAAGGGTTAGACAATTTTTTGGCGGGAAAGTGTATCCAGGGATATGATCGTTAATTAAAATGAAGGATAGTAGTGGATATAGGGTAAAAATAGGACTGTAATATTGAGTCTGGGGGGATTTTCTCAATTGAAACAGATTGGCGGTTGCTTACTCTGGATCAATTTCAAATGTAAGTGCAGGATCGCAGGAGATCCAAAATAGGTTGAACTTGATGGACTGGTGTCTTTTTTCAACCTCATCAACTATGTTACTATGTTACTATGTATGAGATTTGAGTAAGTTTTCTTACTCAAGTTTTCTGAATAAAACCATGTTGCAATGCAAGGGGTGCAAATGAGTTTATTATTTTGCACATAAGGAAACTACTGGCTCTTTTTTCATGTAGCACACAAATACTTGATAGCTTATTTGTACAGTGAAATTTAAAGTTGATCTAGGACATACCCTACCCAAAATATAAATCTGCCATCACATTTTAAATTTACCTCCCCCTTCAATGCAACATGGTTTTGCCTTTACTTGCTTTCTTCTGCTTAACTTTCCTTAATGAACCAGGCCCATTGTCATCACAACTTTCATTATCTTCTGAACTGCCAACATGGGCTACCAATTCCATGGGTTAGATTTATCAAACCTTCTAAAAAGAGGATGTGTTGCCCATAGCAACCAATCAGATTCTAGCTACCATTTATCTAGTACATTCTACACAATGATAGCCAAAATCTCATTGGTTGCTGTGGACAACACCTCCACTTTTCCTTTTAAGAAGGTTTCATAAATCTGCTCCCACATATTCATGTGATTGACTTATAGCCAATAAATCACTACTTTGGCTTAAGTGAAGTCTGCTCATTTTTTGGGTGTTGCTTTTCTTTCATTCCGCATGTCATCATTCTCTATAAACAAACCATCAGTCAATACAATAAACTAGATATTGTGGATATAATGCAATAACGGCCTCAATTAGAGGAAATACACATGTTGACTAGTGATTTGTGCCAATAAGTGCCTTGTACAAAAAAATATACCAGCTATGTTGCCTGGGAATTTGTACACTTATATTGCTAATGGCACTAATAACATGTTGAGCAAAAAAATTATTATTTTGAACCAGTCTTTGCACTCTAAATAGTATGCCAGTTAAGATATCATGAAATGTATCTCCTGGATATTGACAAATATTAACAAATATTGAAAGAATTGGTTTTGGATCTATTAAAGTACTGAGTGGTATTATACAGGTATAGATTAGAATAGCCAGAGGAACCTCACTAGAGATGCCAGTGTTCCTCTCCCCACAGTCATCATCCACACCAGCATGGAGAACACAGGGTGAGAGGGGGATAGTAAGCAACAACTGGATTCAAAGTGAGACAATTTTGCTTTCCCTGGATGGACCAATAGATGGTGCTGTGCATGTGTTGTCTTCCATGGACTGTTACTTCCGTCTGTGGCAATATATTGTACAAAGTTGAGCAGATGTTTCCTTCAGTTGGAGCTGCAAATGGTCATCTGAAGACCTCTACAAGCCCCTGAGTTGCTTTTGTCTGTTCCTGATGGATTATCAGGTGACTGCAATTTGGCACATGGCAGATTTTTATTTTATTGGTCAATGTGATGTGTTGTGAGTCCACATTTGCAGCTTCTTTTACTTTACCATAACCTTCTCTTCAAATTAGCTTCAACATCCTGCCACCACATTTGCTCTTCATCTCTGACTCTCTTACACCATCCGGCGTGTAGTGAGCGCTCTTTCCCAATCCGACCCCGTGTTCTTCTCTTTTCAGTTTATTTAAACTATGCTAAAGGTAAATAGATATTGCATAACATTTCTGTAGTGAAAAGGGAGGAAATACAGTTATAAGGATTAACCTATAACATAACTTTGGTGAATAAAGCATAATAATAAAGGACTAAATTGTAAATACTCTCTATTAAATGAAATCATTTACAATTTGTTTTCTGTGTAAACTAGAGTAAGTAATGCCAATGACTTTAAAGCAAAGCCTGCTCTCACAGGGTTAATGGCCTAAGTCATGGTGTAAAATGTGAGGCCAGAAATACTGGCCTGTGTTTGTTCTGTTGCTCTGCAGAACCAAGGATTGCAAGAAAAGATTGTCACCTTTGGGGGAAATGAACAATTTCTGAGACTTCATGTGGTAAGCTATGTCCTGGTACTAGAGTGGTTTTTGGCACCTGAAGAGACTTTACAAAATCGATCTAGCTGGGGGTTTTACACAAAGAGACATGGGCTTTGTGACCACATGATGGCTTTCTATATTTTAAATAGGCAAATATAATTCCATTTCCAAAATATAGTTACAATCAATATAATTAGTGATCACCACATATTTAAAATAGTATGGTGAAGGGCAGACCATACAGCAAATAAAGCTGTCTGTCACACAGGGAATGAGAGGAAATGAGTACCTAGCCATCTAATACACTTGACCTATCTCTGTTTGGCATCTGTAGATCAGTAAATTTGTATTGGATTTATTAATAATACAATTGGATCTGTGTGACACTCCCCAGGAAATATATGTTACATTTTAGCATTGGGTATTAGACAGGGAGGATGTAAATTGTGGTTGTAAAACTGTGTTACAGGCTTCCCCCCTGGAGACCAACCCCTGTAGGAGAGAAAAGTTGAAAAAGTGTCTTTAGAAGAGGAGACCACTTATAAAACATTGTCAGACTTTTGGGAAATCAATCAACATTGATAAGTTGTCCATCTTCCAAACCAATTTCCCTTGACGCAGATTATACAACTCTTTTGTACTCCTCCTACTCTGAAACTTTGTCCTTTTTATTTTAATCTGTTTTGCGGTGGGATATGTCATCTTTTAATTAATTGTTTTTATAACCTTTAAGCATTGCACTTTTTTCTAATCTAAATTTAAAATTGAAGTGCTGTCCTTATTGCTCTAAACAAATTCACAGCTTGTTTATAAGAGGGTGATTGCATGCCTGTGTTAACCCTTTAAATACCAGTGTGGGAAATGTTAACTCTTTTGGCTATAAGAGTGCCCAGTGTGCGCAGTTGGGTAATTAAGTCATTGGCATTCCACAGGCCTTACATGTACTGATGGCAGTTACGGAGAGTAGAGGAAGCTTGTGCCTGTGTTGGGGAAGGGACCAGTTAAATCTGTAACCTAAGGGATAGTAAGATTTAGGCTGGAATCCTGTGTATCCCCTTATAGTAAACCTTCAAGTCATGAGTGCGCAGAGTGCGGTTTGTGACTGCTAAAGGTAGTTTTTTTTTTTTTTATAAGTTATCAGATCAGGGAGTTGGCAGAGACAGGTCTCCCTGACAATTTCCAATAAAGATATCTGATCATTTTAGTTGGACCCTCGAACTGGATTGCTAGAGAAATGTGAATAATTACTAAGCATTCATCTAGGAATTTAAAACTGCAAGGATTTGGAAAACTGCCATTTAATCTGCATAACAAATTTTAAATTCAGCAGTATCTGCAAAGTGGAAAAAGAGCTAAAGACAAGAGCTCTATTGCTGAATTTGTGATTGCTGAAATACAAACATAATATACTAGTCCTTGCAGGTTTTTTTTTTCTGAATTTGCACCAATAAGTGTAGGGTGTTATATACACCCAATGACAAGAGCTGCATTGCTGATTTGTTCATTGCTGAAATACAAATATAATATACTAGTCCTTGCAAGCTTTTCTTCTGAATTTGCACCAAAAAGTGTACAGTGTTATCAAAATGGATTCACAGCAGTACACAGAAGAGCATGAGCACCAAACAGCTGCTGCCACCAGTCATGATGATAGTAATCCCTGTACGTCATCTGGTAAAGCCTATGTTTTAAGTGCGGCAAACAAAAATGTAAAAAACACCTTTTACCTTGGTCAAGAAAAAAACACCTGTAATCAAGGCATAGTTAAGTGCTGAAAAAAATAAACTTGCCAACATGCCATTCTATACACACAAGTCATGATGATGCAATACCTTGTCATTCTGACTCAAAAAGTGTGTTATATAGGTAACTAAAAAAGGATAGCTGTGTGGCTAATTCTCATTGCTGAAATGTAAATACTAGTCCTTGCAGGCTTTTCTTCTGAATTTGCAGGTAAATTCTACTACGTTATATAGGTAACAGACAAAGAGGAGTTGCTAAGAGTCATTGCTGAAATACAAATAAGAGGGCTAGCAGGCTTGTCTTCTGAATTTGCACCAAAAACAGTAGGGTGTTATATACACCCAAAGACAAGAGCTGCATTGCTAACTGTCATTGCTGAAATACAAATAGGAGGGCTGGCAGGCTTGTCTTCTGATTTTGCAGGCAAATTCAACAGTGTTATATTGAATAAACAGACACATAGGGGGAGAAGGAGAAGAAGGAGAGAGGAAATTAATCATCTTCCTCTTCCTCAGGACTTTCAATGATGTTATAGTTTCTTAGCAGGCTGTGGATCAGCCTGCGACAGTCCTGGATGGTCATCTTCTCCCTTTTCAAGATGAGGCAATTCCTGGCAAGCCAAATAGCATCCTTGAAGCAGTTCATTAGGGTCCAGGCCTCCTGGATAGCCCCAATGACGTGGGTCTCAGGAAATATTCCATAAAATACCTAATGGTATGAAAGGCAAGTTCTGGGCACACTGTCCTTATGTTCATGTTCCAAGGCATCCAACAGTGCCTGTGAAGTGGAGCAGTCCCAAAAATTACGCTGTGCTGTTTCCCTTATGGTGATGCAGAAGGGGCAGTGGACATATGGGCACAGGTTCTGGAAGTGCATGAATGTCCTGAGAGGCAGACCCCTCTGGATAGCCATCCATGCAATCTCTTTGTGTCTATTAGCTTCTTAGACGCCACATTCTCCCACACGTGTTTTGCTGTTGCATCAGGGAGCCCTGGAACAGACTCCATAATGTCTTTAACTATGATGAGCTTGTGGACAGTTTTTGGCTTCCACAAGATTGTTCTAAGTCCCTCCAGATGGTGCTCCCTCACAAATTGTCCAACATCCAGGTAAAACCAAGGTATGGTCCAGTTGTAAGGGAAGGAGCTGTCCCACTTGTCCCAACCAAGGGTCCTCCAAAGAGGCAGGAGGAAAAAGCGAGACATGGACTTCCCAGCAGAGCAAATGTTCTTTTCAATAAGAGTTCTGCGGATGCAGTTGCAGACAAAGAAGGCTCGCAGCATGGAGGGGATATCCGGGATCCCTTTCCCACCTTTGAGGGTCTCCTTGTACATGACCGCCCGCTTCACTCTGTCCATGTATTAGCTGTAGAATTACCCAAGTTATCCAAGGAACGGGTGAAGCGATCAAATGAACCATAACTGATTTCATGATCCAAGGACAATTCCATCTCGCACCACTTTTTTTTTCTGCCACTGCTGTGTGCCAATGTGTCCTAGATGTGCTAGGAAGTGCTGTGTGTTTGTGTCATTGCTCTGTCGCTTACCATCCAGCCAGGCCACTGCAGTATTGGTCCAAAAGTGTATGACAATAATAATGTCACCTGTGAGGTGGTCAAAACTGACTGCAAATTACTTGAAATTAGTGTTAGTGAGGTTAATAATTATGTAGGATAAAAAAAAACCAGCAAAATTATGTGATTTTTAGCATCTAAAAAAAATACAGATCCCAAACCAAAACCAAAACACACAAGTGTGGTTTTGCCAAAACAAAAAACAAAACACGAAACTAATCTAGATCCATAACTAAAACCAAAACCGCTTCACGGAGGTCAGTGAGCATCTCTAGTTATAGCATGCATACGCGACTGTTATCACTACTACTCAGGACTAGCCCTGTAGCTGTTGCAGGAGAAATGGCAGAAAAACAAGTAACTTTGAGATGCCCAGAGCGGATGTGGCTGCGTGTGCTCGAGTTTGGCACGTCCTTACTATTCATTGCCCCTTCTCCACCCCGTTCCCTCCCAGAAAACGTAGACTGTAGTAAGAGTCCTTTGCATACGTAGATACAGTGAATGTTGCTGCGTTCGTTTGTCATATGTACCGGTTTTGGGTATGCGCAGAGTGATTTTGCATACGATGTGCACAAAATCGTCAGATAAGTGCCTTGTTGAATCAGGTCCATAGTTATTTTAACTTAATTTTCCCAATACCCACCGCCCAAGGGGATTGGCTTTTCCGAGCTTTTCCTTTAGTTACAATTCTCTGTTATTCACATTGTGTAGGTCAAGCAACTTTGAAAACTGGAACAAGTAGTACATCACTTTATAAATGTTTGGATCCCCAAAATTAAGGGCTATGACAAATTTTACAGTAGCATCACAGAAGACTCACTTAGATGCCTGAAGGTGAGCTTCACCTGTGCATTTGGAAATAACTCTTAACTGACACACCCAAATCCTCAATCAACTTAGTTAGGTGAGCTGATTAGGGACATAAATATATGGGCTTAGTTAGGAAAAACGCAGCGTTAGAAATTCACACTTCATGCTTAGTTGTATATCTAGGTTATAGTATATTTATATCTCTAGTTATTACAGTTATACACCAACCTTTTGTTGGTTATAGCAATCTGTGTAAGTACTGAAGACACAAGTCCCACCATGTTAATCATACCAAGTATGCATTTAAACTAGGGGTGTGCATCGGCCACTTTTCGTGTTTTGGGTTTTGGGTTCTGATTAGCTTGAGGTTTTGGGTTCTGATTTGTTTTGCCAAAACACCACACAAAAGGTTTTGGTTCTGATTTTGGGTTTTGGGTTCTGAATTTTTTTAAAAAAAGCATAAAAAGTGCTAAAATCCATATTTTTGGTTTTTTTTCAGACGGGAGCATATTATCCCATATAACATAAGACAGCTCATGTGTATGATGTCTATCCGGTATAATTCTGTGTGCACACAAATCATCTATATTCCTTCATTTTATACATTTATTATGGATTTAATGGAAAAATCCTTGAAGAACACATTTATAATCATTTACAAAGCGCTGCGCAGCCTCGTGTCAGGGACATCACTGCGTCAGCGCTGTGTATTCCCTGTGCAGCCATTACTGTATGGAAGCGGGTGTATAATGGGATATAACGGAACATACCGCACTCTCCGTATTGTGGCAGGTGATCGGCATAGGGCAGACGGGCCAGTCTTACCACTTCTGACCTGGCGCTGATGGGAACTGGTAATTTATTAATTTAGCCGTGCCATTAGGAACATAATTAGCCGATCGAAGCAGCAACTGACTTTCTAGAAATCCTGTGTGAGCTGCCCCTTTAACGGAGCCATTTACAGAGGTTTAATGCTGAGTAATGATGTGAGGATAAAACAGGTATCACTGTAACATACCATAAATGTAGCAGTGCTGACAGATTGTAAGAGTACTTCTATTACTAGATCCTGGTAATCTCACGTATTCTCAGGTCACTGAGCAGATGTCTGACATCTCCACTCTCTGCACGTGTCAGGGTACCAATAACCATTTCAATCTGATTTGATTTCAATCTGCTGGCAGTAAGATCTCGTGAGATCCGACGGCGTGATGATGAGGTTTTGCCTCGTTCTGAGTTTCATGATCGGCGGGAATACCCGAACACTGCTCGGATCCGGGCTCGGATCGGCACTGTTCGGGGGGGTTCTGATTTGCCAAATCTGGACCCGCTCATCTCTAATTTAAACTGCATTGCTGGCGTGACTTATACGTGTACTTTTTATTCTTTCTTCATTTATAGTAATGTCAACATAGGCAAACCGAGGGGGTCCTAGTGCCTGGAAACTCCCCTCCAAACTTGGGGCACTGTATAATTGAGGTGGCTGCACCCTGCCCCCTATTGATAGACTTACCTTTACAGCGACTCCATAGCTAAGAGATGCACCACAATGCTGACCGCAAGTCATATCTAATGAAGAGGTGTCCGGCAGTACAGTTTCTTGTCATCGCGACTTGGATTCCTTTAAATTTAAAGTGGCAATGTCGGGATAAGTGTTTAAACACTTAACCTGCGGTGGCTTGACATTGCTATTAATTGAATGTGTGGCTGAGTTTGGGGAGATGGATTGTTATTTCTTAAAACTGAATGCTAATTATTTAATATTTGGGAAGAAATAGGTTTATTTATTAAATTAAATACTATTAATTTAATTTTGGGGTTGTTTGGGGGGAAATGGATCTTTTTATTAAAGGTAAATGACATTAATTTACTGTCCAGTTTGGTTGCTGGGAGGTCTAATGTGCGTGCTTTTGATTTAATATCGGGCTGCTTTGGGGGAGAGAGGCCTGCTGTTTTCACTCATTGCTGGGATTTCTATATGATGTATCTGTCCTTTTTCCAAATAGGGACCCAACATTCCAGGATTCAGACAAGCAGCAACTGAGCTTAGGACACATGAAGCAGCAACAAGTAGTGAAATCAGCAAGTATAGGTAGGAGAGAGCAGGAAAGTCTGCCAACTTTTCTGACACACTCAGTCAGGACTTTGTCCTGACTGTAGGGACAGTTGTGGCGTGGAAAGCCCTCTCAACAAATCCTGCGTTTGCTCCTGGCCAATACTGAAAATCTTTATTCAGAACTAATTGACACACATTACAAAAACTTCTCTCGTGTTTGATCAGAGAGAAAATGCAAGACAAGTAAAGACTGACAAACCTTGAAAATAATTCTTGCTGATAATATTCTTAAATTTCATTTCTCACATGTATTGGCAATCCTCAAATAAGATAACTTACAAAATTAAAGTAATATTTTTGCTGCGTAAAAACTAAAGGGAAGATTTATCAAACCTTCTAAAAAGGAAAAGTGGAAGTGTTGCCGATAGCAACCAATCAGATTCTAGCTGTCATCTTCTAAAATGTACTAGATAAATGATCTAGTAATCTGATTGGTTGCTAAGGGCAACACCTCCATTTTAGTACTTCACACGTGCAAATTAAGACAGGACTCATTGGTGTGTACCATTAATATTCTGCTGCCCATATGTCAGACCATTGATTTATATAGTATATATTTATTGGCTGATTAGATATTCATGTTTAATCTAGGGACGTTAAGCTGCCAGCCTAGGAGGAATAATTGGCATCCGCAGTTACCAGTGAAATTCTTTGCATTCCTGCTAATCAACAACTACAGTTCTACCTTGTCATCCTTAGAGAGGTCCTTTAACAAAGGATAAAAAGTTTTGTTTTTCTATTGATGTATTTGTTGTTTTTCTAAAGTCCCACATGGAGAGCAAACATGGCCTGGAAGAATGTTATGTCAAGTACCTCCCAAAATGCATTGTTGGTGTTCAGTGAACTGGAGTCTCCCGAAAAAAAAAAAAAGTAATTCCTCATTTTTATCTTGACTAAGATTCTCCCCTTTTCTTTGCTAGGAAGCTGCACTAATCCTGCATTCAGTACAACCCACACCCTCTGCTTCCACTCACAGTCTTCCTTTCTCTTAGCTATTGTGTTCTTTATCAGCACTCTCGTCTTCCATGACTCTCCTTGAAAGCTCTTTTACAGAAAGAAAGGACCGGTTCTATTATGGCTAAGTTAGCCCCATTCTTTTTTTCTGTCTCTTTTATTTTTTTGTTTTGTTTTGTTGTGCTATTTTTTTTTTCTTTTTTAAGCTTCCGACTGAGCTTTGCTTTTTAATCTTCTTGAGGCGTTTAAGATGTCACTCGCCTCTGATGACTAAAGACAAAAGAGAAATCCACCCAGCCTGAATGCAATGTATTTTGAATAAATCATATGGCTTTGAAGGGTAGTTTCTTGATGTCCACGTACTTCACTGGCGATCTTGGTGGCTTTCTCGAGTGGACTTTTCAGATATTGAATAAATAACTGATTCACCATGGGCTGCCTTTAACCACTGTGTTTTGGCTAACTCTAGAGTTTTATTTTAAGACCACTATTTGACAAATACAAACACAAGTCAATATATTATTACCTTCACTGCTATACATATATATATATATGAAAGAGTCATTACACAAACAAAAAAAAGCAGTCATTAACATTGCTGGCTTTGAAGTTTTTATAAATGCCAGGCAGGATTAAGAAAGAAAGTTTTAGATAGATGATACATACTGGAATTTGATGTTCTGTATGTGTATATATATCTATATCTATATCTATATATCTATATCTATATCTATAGATATATCTATATACAAGTTAACCCGTGCATAATACTCATGCATTCTAGTCAAATCAAGCTACTTAAGGTGTTAAAAAGGTTCTTGTCATGCATTTGGGCCATAGCCCAGGCCTCAACCACCAACCACTCCCCACTGTCACCCCCGGCAACCACCAACCACTCCCAACTGTCATTTCTCCTTCAAGAAATATATATATATATTTTTTAAATCTTTCTAAACACTTTTACAATTAACAAATTAAATTAACAAATTAAAAACATCTTAGTATACCAAATTTCAGCCCTTTCTCAATTTTTTTTCCCACACACACTAAGAATTTAGTAGGTCAGTGTATAACTCCGCCCAGCAGGTGGCGCTGCAGCTTGGTTTTATTTTTTCCACACACACACACAGACAGACTAACACACGCCACTAGACATTTATATTATAGATATATATATTAATATATACATATATATATATATATATATATATATATATATATATATATATGTATATCTCCAAACATCTGTTTGGAGATACATTCTCTGCTGTAGTCTGGTGCCTGGAATAGTGATGCTAAACACAGAGCTACTCGAAAATCTTGCCAGGCAGCTTCTGCTGCTTCCGACCAGACCAACTTGTCTGGACAAATGTTTTTAAGAAGCTTAGTAAGAGGAGCAGCTCTAGTTGCCATAAACCGGCGATAGTACCCTACTAGACCCAGGAAAGTGCTCAGCTTGGTCTTCCGCACTGGTTTAGGTCAGTCTCTGACAGCCTCCCCTTTTGTCTACTTGGGGTTTTAGTTTGCCTTGTCTACTACATACGTGGCTCCTCACATGATCAATGCACACTTCTCAGGATTGGCAGTCAGATCTGCCACCCTGAGTGATATTAACACCACCTCCACCTTGGTTATATGTGACTCCCAGTCCCGGGGATGGATGGCAATATTGTCCAAGTATGCAACTGCATTCTCCTGGTGCGGCTTTAAGAGTCAATTCATGGCCCTCTGGAAGGTGGCAGAAACCCTGTGAAGCCCAAAAGGCAGTACCTTACACTGATATAACCCATCTGGGTTTGAAAAGAATGTCTTAGCCTGGGCAGATGGCATTAGGAGAATCTGCCTTTAAACTTTGGTCAGATATAATGTGGTAAGGTACTGACTGTTGGCCAAGGTTTCCACTAGTTCATCAAATCTGGGCATCGGGTATGTATCAAAATGGGAAACTTTGTTTAACTTTTTTTAAATCATTGCAAAATGAATTCTCTCGTTCTGCTCGGTCACCAACAAAATGGGGCTATTTCACTTCATATTGGATTTCTCCAACATTTTTTTAATTTCCTGTCTCACACATGGAGGTATAACTGAAGGAGTAACTACATCATATTCCAAGTATCTCGTAAACCACATCTAGGTTCCTTTGCACCTTTTCCTTAGTCTGTTGTTTCCACAGATCGATCCTTATAGGAACTTTGGTTTCCTGCACCACTGCGTTTATTAACGTGGCTTATGGCCTCTCATGCCATAGTTTCACCAAGTTGACATAAATCTGGCTGATTTCCTCCTGCCTTCCCGCCTGCCTTTTTAATTGACAAGTCCCACAGCTTCAACCACCTCATATGACCCCTTCTAATGAGTGAAGAGTATAATGACCTGTGTGGTCAACTGTTTGGAAAGTCCTAATTACAGCCAAATTATCATAGTTACTGGTTGAAAAATCCTAATTACAACCAAATTATCATAGTTCCTTTTTTGCCTTGCTTATGCCTCATGCATGTGCTGCTGTTCCAATGGGGTTACCTTTCCCAACCTGTCATACAACTAAGACATAAATGGGATCACATTGGGTTCTCTAGGACTGTGTTGCTCCCAGTCCTCCTTGAGAACATGCAAACTGCTTCCTGGCTGTCTGCCTTACAATAATTCTAAGGGGCTAAAATATGTGAATGCTTGAGGCACCTCTCTCACTGCATACAATAAATAGGGTAACAACACATCCCAGTCCCATTTTTCCTGCACTCACCATATGCTTGAATCTTCTGTTAAAATAATCCACTGACCCATCTATCTCTAGGTGGTATACTGATGTGTGCAACGTTTCTACCCTTAACAACTGGCACAGTTTTCTTATGAGATGGAAGATAAAGGGAGTACCCTGATCAGTCAAGATTTCTTTGGGGATACCTAATCGGGAATAGTACTGAATGAGGTCGTTTACTAGATTTTATATTACGCAAAAGTATAGTTTTGGGATACCTGGTGGTGTAATCCACTATGACCAACATGCACTGATGGCCACGGACTGATTATTGTAATAGACCCACCAAATCCATGCCAATACGTTTGAATGGAGTCTACACCACAGGAATGGGATCTAGCGGGGCCCCTATAGTCTGGCTTCAGATATGTTCTCTGACATACCCAACAAAAAATGTCCGGCAAAGCTTCTTTACTACAATGAACACCCCTGGAAAGAAATAGCTGAGTAATATACTGTTAGGATTGCAGCTACTGATAATCCTTTAGAACCAGGCTAATAGAGGTCTTCATCTATAGCAGCCTCCTTTCCTGTAGAACTGTACACGTTTGCTGGTACTCGGATGCCCCCAGAACTTATCTCTAAGGCAATAGAGGCTTATAAGGTAGGACAAGGTAACTGGGAGACTGGAGGCAGAGGCTGGGGCCAGACCTGGGTGACGGAACCGTGCCCAGAAAAAGGGTCAGAATATAGGCCGAAGATCAGGGCTGTCAGCAAACAAGCAGGTCCAAAATTCAGGCAAAGGTCAGAGTCACAGGCAAAAAAGCGATATCCAAAATCCAGGCTAAAGGTCAGGGCAACAGACAATCAGGCAAGGTCCAAGAGTTCAGGCAAGGTCAAACCGAAGAGTCAATCAGGACTGTAGGAAAACAAGCAGGTAAACAACACACAGGCAGTGGACGCTATAACCAGCAGTGAGACTAAGCCCTCTCTGCCTTCAATAGTAGAACTGCTCAATTAGAACACAGGGCAACAGCCCACAAAATCAGCCACAGGAGGCTGAATATTTAAACAGATGTGCCTGCGCAGCCGCCCGGCTGCCGAGCTGGCTTGGTCGTGGTGGTGAAACGAAGAGCGCCCCGGTCGTTGCCATGGTGACGGCTGAGATGAGAACTGGAAGTGACATCTCGGTCATCATGACGATGGCCGGGACACAGCCTGG
Organism: Mixophyes fleayi; assembly: GCF_038048845.1. NCBI lineage: Eukaryota > Metazoa > Chordata > Amphibia > Anura > Limnodynastidae > Mixophyes > Mixophyes fleayi. Next base: position 42,607,906 of record NC_134404.1, read on the forward strand.
GAGACTGAGCGAGTCGTGGCTGTGCCGAGCCCCGCCGGTTCCTGGGTTTTCACCAAGTGTTCCCCAGCCAGATGTTTAAGTGCAGATTCAAGTACAAGTGGTACATGAGTTTGTTGCACCAACAATTGCTTTACAATTTTATGTTGAATTTTAGCAATTCTATACAATAAATATTTTTTCAAGATATAATAATCAATTACTTCTGCAGGCCTTCTCTTCACCATTTACCTCAATGAATTTTTTATAGACATTCTCTAAGGTAGCCTCTCCAAATTGGTCTCAACCAAAGTCTCACAGTGGAAACAAGTTAGATAAGACTGACCAATCTGTGTCCTCATCACAAGGCATGGCACCTTCAACTGAGGTCTCACCAACTAATGATGGCAGGAACCAAGTCTGCGTTGGGACTTGCACAACTTGCCTTTGTCTTATTCCCATCCTTTTAGATGGTAGAGCTTTATTCTCCCAAACCAGGGCTGCCAAGAGGAATTCAGGGCCCCGGTACAACAAATTCTTGGGGCCCCCCTTATAGTCGAGTATGCTAAAAACTTTTCGGACTTGTGGTCGTGCATTTGGGGGCGTGGCAAATGCGCAATTGGGACGTGGCTACCACATCAAAATCACTAGGCTCTCAATTCGCCCGAGCGTCACATATGTCCAAGCACTCCTGACTTTCAGGACATCTAGCACCACAGTGTAGTATAGAAAGAATGCAGTTTGTACACAAAGAGTTCAGTTTTGGCCTGCACCTTACATTGGGCACAACACTCACCAAAAATTGCCATTGTCCCTACTAGAATCACAACATTTCACATACTGTCCTGCTCTCTCCTACCTGTTCTTCTCACTTTCACCACCTGTGGCTGCATGTGTCTTTAGTTGCGACTTGTCTGGATCGTGGAATGCTGGGGGCCCTATTTGGAAAAAAAATGGCTACATTTAGATAATTCCAAACAATCCTGGCGTTAAATCAATACCACCCATGATTAATAATTAGGCCTTCTTTCAGCTCCAATATTACAATAATGTGCCCCTTCATCATCACCATGCCTTATGATCACACTGCGCCCTCCATGCTGCTTTTTTCCCCCTTCACCTGGCTCCCCTTCATCACACTATAATATGCTGCTCCATCCCCCCTTTTTCAATCCCACTGTGCCATGCTGACCCCTGTTTTTTAACCCCACTGTGCCATGCTGACCCCTGTTTTTTAACCCCTTTGTGCCATGCTGACCCCTTTTTTTAACCCCTCTGTGCCATGCTGACCCCTGTTTTTTAACCCCTCTGTGCCATGCTGACCCCTGTTTTTTAACCCCTCTGTGCCATGCTGATCCCTGTTATTTTAACCCCACTGTGCCATACTGACCCCTTTTTTAATCCCACTGTGCCATGCTGACCCCTGTTTTTTAACCCCACTGTGCCATGCTGACCCCTGTTTTTTAACCCCCTCTGTGTCATGCTGACCCCTGTTTTTTAACCCCACAGTGACATGCACCCCCTGTTTTTTAACCTCACTGTGCCATGCTGACCCCTGTTTTTTAACCCCTTTGTGCCATGCTGACCCCTTTTTTTAACCCCTCTGTGCCATGCTGACCTCTGTTTTTTAACCCCTCTGTGCCATGCTGACCCCTGTTTTTTAACCCCTCTGTGCCATGCTGATCCCTGTTATTTTAACCCCACTGTGCCATGCTGACCCCTTTTTTAATCCCACTGTGCCATGCTGACCCCTGTTTTTTAACCCCTCTGTGCCATGCTGACCCCTGTTTTTTTAACCCCTCTGTGCCATGCTGACCCCTGTTTTTTTAACCCCTCTGTGCCATGCTGACCCATTTTTTTAACCCCACTGTGCCATGCTGACCCCTGTTTTTTAACCCCACTGTGCCATGCTGACTCGTTTTTTAACCCCACTGTGCCATGCTGACCCCTGTTTTTTAACCCCTCTGTGCCATGCTGACCCCTTTTTTTTAACCACTCTGTGCCATGCTGACCCCTGTTTTTTAACCCCTCTGTGCCATGCTGACCCCTGTTTTTAACCCCTCTGTGCCATGCTGACCCCTGTTTTTTAACCACTCTGTGCCATGCTCACCCCAGTTATTTAACCCGACTGTTGGACGGTCAACTGTTTGGTTGGGAAGATGACCGACTACCAGCAGCAACAGGAGCAGCGGCAGTAGTAGGCGTACCGCTGCAGGATTCCTCAGATGAATCCCGGATTGAAGAGGACTCAGTCTGGCTGGTGACATGGCCTGCAGGACTAAATCTGATGGAGATCGTGGAGGAAGTTGACGAGGAGGGTGTTGGTGGTTGTATCCAACAGGACCAAGGGATTTAGGTGTCCCTGGACTGATGACGGTCCTAGCCCCAGTTCCTGAACTAATCACTGAACTATAAAGGTTATTCAGGTGATGTATAAGGGAGGATGTCCCTAGGTGGCCAAGAACTGGACAAAGCACCACTGGACTCAGCAGAACAGAGCACTGGACAAAGCACAAAGCAACACTAAACTGAAAAGCAGGACAGGAGCTCCCTAGCTACAACCTCCCTCACGAGTGATCGCAGCCAGAATGAAGATGGCGGCCGCAAGCGGTGAATTTATGACATCCGAGTCTCGCGAGATCCGAAGCGAGACTTGGATGTCATAGCCTCGGTTTGGCTTCATTTGCCGCCGGGAAGTTCCCAAACAGTGCTCGGATTCCGTCGGATCCGCACTGTTCGGCTGGGCTCAGATTACCGAAATCCGAGCCCGCTCATCTCTAATATATATATATATATATATATATATATATATATAGATAGATACATACATACATATATATATATAATATATATATATATATATATATATTAATATATATATATATATATATATATATATATATATATATATATATATATAGATTGATATATATATTTATATATATATTAATATATATATATATATATATATATATATATATATATATATGTGTGTGTGATATAGCATATTTAATATACAATCTGATCTTTTGATAAAATAATTACACATTTTCATTTTCCATATCAATCATGAGAAAAAGTTGAAGTTCAGATAATGGACAGTTTAATTTACCTTAATTTAGGACTTAGCCTGACTGTTTGCATTATAGGGTATGACTACATGGTTCTCTGTGGGGGTTCGGGCCTTCTACCATGCCATAACAAACCCATGTTCATGCGTCGATTCAGATCCATCAGCCTGAGATAAACTGTGAATATTGCCCTTTGTCCTGGGACGCATTCTTTCAAGCATTGTGTGGTGACTATTTACAGATTTAAGGGCTCATTTGCACAATTCTTTTGTCTGCAGTCTCAGTGCAGAAGAGGAGATGGCTCTTCTGTCTGTGCCCTACCCTGAAGCTCCTGCAAGCTAAGATTTACATGTTGCAGCTTACTTGTTTTCCAACCCAGGCAGAATGACAGCACAAATCATCTGACTGTCAACATGGTTTAAAAAGGTTATGGGCTAATCTATAAAGTGCCTGGTTTACTTTTTGCGCTCTAAACTGAGAAACAATTAATTTTCTTAAATGTAATAATGATTTTTTTTCTGCTAAACTTTTTTTGTATATATTTGCATGCACCCCACGGTACTACGGAAATCTCCCCTCTCTCTCTCATCTAAATGAGCCAACATTGTCATTCAAACCTCAGTAAACCTATTGTTAATTAGTTCATTAAAAGAAGTATTTCAGTTAAGATAAATATATAAATCAGAATCCCCTCCTCCTGATGTTGATTAAGGTCAGAGCACCTTATTATTATCAATCTTCTCACTCTGCACCTCTGTGTGTCCCCACTTTGGATAAAACTACTGCATGTAACCTATCAGATCCATCTGAATTTTCACAGCAGCACTGATTATTTCAGGATATCAGTGTGATGGTCTTGTGAGAGGCAGTCCATTAATTGAGAGGTTACTTACTGATTGCATGAGTGAGGAAAGGACAGCATGTGACAGGCTGTGAGGAGAGGGATGGAAGTAAATTCAAAGCCACAGACAGAGAGCTAAACTATGGAGAGAGTACCATCCTCCATCGCACAGGCATTAATGATGCTCCTCTCAAACTTGTGCAGGAAGATTGCGAGTCCAAACGCACCTGTTCACACATCAAACTTGCTATTCTTACCATAGCCCATGAAACATGGCTTTCAAGGGGTTTGTATTCCATGTACAGTCATGGCCAAAAGTTTTGAGAATGCCACAAGTATTGATTTTTCACAAAGTTTGCTGCATCAGTGTTTTTAGACCTTTTTGTCAGATGCTGCTATGGTATACTGAAGTAAAACTACAAGCATTTCATAAGTGTCAAAGGCTTTTATTGACAATTACATTAAGTTTATGCAAAGAGTCAATATTTGTAGTGTTGACCCTTCTTTTTGAAGACCTCTGCAATTAGTCCTGGCATGCTATCAATCAACTTCTGGGCCACATACTGACTGATGGCTGCCCATTTTTGCCTAATCAATGCTTGGAGCTTGTCAGTATTTGTAGGTTTTTGTTTGTCCACCTGCCTCTTGAGGATTGACCACAAGTTCTCAATGGGATTAAGGTCTGGGGAGTTTCCTGGCCATGGACCCAAAATGTTGATGTTTGGATCCCCGTGCCAGTTAGTTATCACTTTTGCCTTATGGCAAGGTTCTCCATCATGCTAGAAAAGGCATTGTTTGTCACCAAACTGTTCTTGGATGGTTGGGAGAACTTGCTCTTGGAGGATGTTTTGGTGCTATTCTTTATTCATGGCTGTGTTCTTAGGCAAAATTGTGAATGAGCCCACTCCCTTGGCTGAGAAGCAACCCCATACATTAATGGTCTTAGGATGCTTTATTGTTGGTATGACACAGGACTGATGGTAGCGCTCACCTTTCCTTCTCTGAACAATCGTTTTTTCCAGATGCCCCAAAGAATCTGAAAGGGGATTCATCAGAGAAAATGACTTTACCACAGTCCTCAGCAGTCCAATCCCTGTACCTTTTGAAGAATATCAGTCTGCCCTAATGTTTTTCCTGGAGAGAAGTGGTTTCTTTACTGGCCTTCTTGACACCAGGCCATTCTCCAAAAATCTTCACCTTACTGTGCGTGCAGATGCACTCACACCTGCCTGCTGCCATTCCTGCACTGGTGGTGCACCGATTCCACAGTGAATCATCTTTAGAGGACAGTCCAGGCACTTGTTGGACGTTCCTGGGCGCCCTGAAGGATCCTTCACAACTATTGAACCTCCCTCCTTGAAGTTCTTGGATGATCTGATAAATGGCTGATTTTGGTGCTCTTACTAGCAGCAATATCCTTGCCTGTGAAGCCCTTTTTGTGCAAGTTAGCAGTTAGTTGCAGTTAGCCATGGTTAACAGAGGAAGAACAATGATTTCAAGCACCACCTTTTAAAGCTTCCAGTCTGTTATTCTAACTCAATTAGCAAGACAGAGTGATATCCAGCCTTGTCCTCATCAACACTCTCACCTGTGTTAACGAGAGAATCACTGACATGATGTCAGCTGATCCTTTTGTGGCAGGGCTGAAATGCAGTGGAAATGTTGTTTTGGGGATAAAGTTCATTGTCATGGCAAAGAGGGACTTTGAAATGAATTGCAATTCATCTGATCACTCATCGTGACATTCTGGAGTATATGCAAATTGCCATCATAAAAACTGAGGCAGCAGACTTTGTGAAGAAAATAATACTTGTGTCATTCTCAAAACTTTTGGCCATGACTGTACAGCAGGCCTGGTGCCACTTGCTATTTTTCGAAAAAATTCTAGGTTGGGTAGATGCACATTTCAATCTGCTTAGATCAGTGTGATATTTAGACATCTCTTTCTTGAAGAACTACCAGTCCCATCAATCAATTTGTCTGCTCAGCCTGAGAATTCATGCAGGCATCGAATTAAAGAAATGGACAGTAACAAGAGCCCTTTTTTGTCTGGAGGCATTAAAGAGTTTTCTGAGCTCGAGGGCAAATTATTAATAGTGATAGAATACATTTATTTCTTTTATACAAATGGGGCTTCATTTAGACTTTAAAAATATACCCAGTAAAAGACATACTGAAAAAAAGTCTACTCACCTGTGTATGTTGACTTCAACATATCTCAAGAAGCACCAAGCTCAATAATGGTAGTATTTTCACCAGGTATTACAGGCATACAAATGTGTAAACTATCTCAGAACAATAGCACAGAGATGTGGCTGGGCAGTTTTATTATTAAACGCTAAGGTTGCATTATCCTGTTTGTACGCAATATAATAACATAGTTAAGTGTCATTCACACAAGAAAGAATAAGACTGTGACAGTTTTTATTAAACGTGAAAGTCGCATTTACATGTAAATTGTAATGAAATTCAAACATCTCCACATCTGTTGTGCACCCCCTTTAAAAACCCAATGGGAGCTTTCTTTACTGCAGTGACAAATAAGTTAGGAAAAGAGGCGATCACAACTTGATATAATACAGCCTGGGTGCTAATGAAATAGTTACTATCAGCTGAAGAGTTCCGGACGCAATCAGCCAATCAGAAGATTATGGTCATCTTCATTATCATGCATTGCAGCAGCCGCAAGAGATCTACTTCCTTTGATGAAATCACGCTTATGATGAAACGCGTCAGGAATGATTAAGCACTAATAACCTTCCACTTGGATATTGGATGACCGTGAAGTCACGGATTGAAGCGAGTCCCACACATATCCTGGACTGTGGTATTTGTATCACTAGCACGATCCAACAGGAGATAGAGACTCAGACGGCTTGGAGGATCCCCGAGAGGTGTATCAACATATCAATGACCGAGGTCCTGGAAAATAACGGCTCACTTTATTTTACATTTATTGCATTGGTAACAATTGCTAATTAGATTGGTCTTTCCACAAAAGTGATACTATTGTCAATCAGAGTGGACTTCTCGCAGAGAGTGATACAAGTGAGTCACATTCTATTCATTATCGTGATATAAAGATATTGCACCAATGTTATGAGGAGGATTAATACCGTCTAACAAAATCTCTATTTCAGTTATCCACATATGGGATTTATACGCTAATTGCACGTTTAATGGGACTTGTGCATATTACAAAGGCTCTCGATATATATACCTTGGAATCTCTCAATTTGATCCTATGTGCTAGGTTTTATTTATCTTATCCATTTTTTTCTTTGGTGATATTTATTCGCCTATTGAAACAGATTTTTTATTCCAAGTATTCAGGTCCAAGACCGATAAAACTTTGCATGTTTTATCGATATTTACAAGAGGGGTTATGGTTTTATCAGTGCACTGATATATGAAATAGTACACTGTTGTATATTTGTGTGTTTAGTGTAATAAAATATTTGCATTTTTTTCAACCACGTGGATTCAGTTATTCTAAGTGTAGTTTGGTGCCTCAGCGCAGATCAAGAATAGTATTTAGCCGCAAGAGGTATGCCTGATATGATGCCCTTGGTGTATGGGCTGTTTATCAATGGAAGCTGTAGGGAAGTACAGCAAAAGCAGCCTTTTGGAAGCAAATATTAATACTAGTAATCGGGTATGGGAATGTATTGTTATGCAAAAGAAACATTCTCAGGGGAGGAAACAAAGGTGATTTGTGAAAAACAGTGTACTCAAACCTAATGTGAAACTCCAGGTCCTCATGCAAGAATCCACCACATATATTCAGCAAAGTAAATCATCTGAATAAAAAATTAAACTGGTCATCCTCAGGGTCACACCGGAACAATGGATGCTTCATTAAAGAAGTAATAGCCATTGTACTTACATAAAATAAGGATGCTCGGCAGAAATAGATAGATACCTGAATGATGTTTTTGGAGGACGAACAGATTTAAATAGGAAGTTATTTACTACTGAGTCTGACTAGGAAAGTCAGGGTTAACAGTTTACATTGAGGCTAATCCCCCAAACAATGTACTAACAGCTTTGAGGCACAATACATTCTTACTCAGACATGCTGAAGAAGAAAAAAGCATCGAGATTGTGTCCCAAGTGAGCATAAATAACAGCACAACATAATAAAATTAATGAATGTGATACTCCTGTCATTCATGTCGAAAGTGGGAATATCAAAAGATGAATTGGCCAATTAACAATAGGCGACATGAGACTCATATACCCATACTAGAAACACGAAGTGCATGGAAAAATGTAACCCGGAGAGCAACATATTTATCTAAGCATGTAAGTGGATGACTGTACAATGGGGGAGGGGCGTTATAACGATGGGCGATGATAATGATGATAATGATGATAAGCTTCATAATTCAGTTTCAAGTTAACAGTTGTCATTCTAGTGTATGATGACAGAGTTTCAAAAAAGGATTCGGTCCCATTTGATCCTAAAGCTATTTGTCTCACCTCCATCATGTATTGGCGCCACTTGTAACAATCCACTTCTTTACTGTTAGATTGTAAGCTTATGGGACCAGGGCACTCACTCTGTTACTCATGTTATGTTTCGGGATTGTATCAAATGTTTGTTTGTTTTATCATTACAACAATGTGAACTATATCCATGCTTTATAAACTTTATCTGTAATAATAATGATAATAATAGGTCCATCACTTGAAGCTTCACAGAAAAAAATGATAGATAGATAGATAGATAGATAATATGAGATAGATAGATAGATAGATATTAAACAGATAGATAGATAGATAGATAGATAGATAATATGAGATAGATAGATAGATAGAAAGATAGATATTAAACAGATAGATAGATAGATAGATAATATGAGATAGATAGATAGATAGATAGATAGATAATATGAGATAGATAGATAGATAGATAGATAGATAATATGAAAGATAGATAGATAGATAATATGAGATAGATAGATAGATAGATAGATAGATAGATAGATAGATAGATATAGACAGCCATTGGAATCAACAAGTTAATCCATTTTACAAATCAGAGGTCTCTCAGTATTAGCTTCTCCTCCATTCACTCCATGTACCCTTAAACTAGCTCTTAGTTGAGCAGAGCACACTAGAAAGACAGCTTCCCAACCATACACTTGTATTTACCAGAGATTTAAATTACACAGAAATCTGGGTTCTTGATATATATCAACCACTAGATTCACGGTGCTCCGCTCATGATAGATAGATAGATAGATAGATATGAGATAGATAGATAGATAGATAGATAGATAGATAGATATGAGATAGATAGATAGATAGATAGATAGATAGATAGATAGATATGAGATAGATAGATAGATAGATAGATAGATAGATAGATAGATATGAGATAGATAGATAGATAGATAGATAGATATGAGATAGATAGATAGATAGATAAGAGATGTATATGAGAGAGATAAATAGATAGATAGATATGAGATAGATATGAGATAGATAGATAGATAGATAGATAGATAGATAGATAGATATGAGATAGATAGATAGATAGATAGATAGATATGAGATAGATATGAGATAGATAGATAGATAGATAGATAGATAGATAGATAGATATGAGATGTATATGAGATAGATAGATAGATAGATAGATATGAGATGTATAGGAGATAGATAGATAGATAGATAGATAGATAGATAGATAGATATGAGATGTATATGAGATAGATAAATAGATAGATAGATAGATAGATAGATAGATATGAGATAGATAGATAGATAGATAGATAGATAGATAGATATGAGATGTATATGAGATATATAGATAGATATGAGATGTATATGAGACAGATAGATAGATAGATATGAGATAGATAGATAGATATGAGATAGATATGAGATAGATAGATAGATAGATAGATAGATAGATATGAGATGTATATGAGATAGATAGATAGATAGATAGATATGAGATGTATATGAGATAGATAGATATGAGATGTATATGAGATAGATAGATAGATAGATAGATAGATAGATAGATATGAGATGTATATGTGATAGATAGATAGATAGATAGATAGATAGATAGATAAATAGATAGGAGATAGATAGATAGATAGATAGATAGATAGGAGATAGATATGAGATAGATATGAGATAGATAGATAGATAGATAGATAGATAGATAGATAGATAGATAGATAGATAGATATGAGATGTATATGAGATAGATAGATATATAGATAGATAGATAGATATGAAATGTATATGAGATAGATAGATAGATAGATAGATATGAGATAGATAGATAGATAGATATGTGATGTATATGAGATAGATAGATAGATAGATAGATATGAGATGTATATGAGATAGATAGATAGATATGAGATGTATATGAGATAGATAGATAGATAGATAGATAGATAGATAGATAGATATGAGATAGATAGATAGATAGATAGATATGAGATGTATATGAGATAGATAGATAGATAGATATGAGATGTATATGAGATAGATAGATAGATATGAGATGTATATGAGATAGATAGATAGATAGATAGATAGATAGATAGATAGATAGATATGAGATGTATATGAGATAGATAGATAGATAGATAGATAGATAGATAGATAGATAGATAGATAGATAGATATGAGATGTATATGAGATAGATAGATAGATATGAGATGTATATGAGATAGATAGATAGATACATAGATATGAGATGTATATGTGATAGATAGATAGATAGATAGATAGATAGATAGATAGATAGATAGATAGACTGATAATTGTGAGATAAATAGATTACTGTAAATAGACAGACAGAGATTGATTTGAACATGTTGCTCATAAAATCAAACAGCTGCTGGTACGTTATAAAGAGGGTTAATTAGTTCCGACGTCTAATGGTTGAAGCTTGGAGAGTAAGTACAGCCAGTCACATAGAGCGGTCCTGTCTAGTGACAGATGCTTAATGAGCTGAAGCCACCATTATGTAACTTTTCAATGTAGTACTAAATGTAATGTGTCAGCAATTATGTTTCACTAAATTGAAGTGGCTATTTTTTTATAATGACATTCAAATATAACAATAACAGGAACTCCATTAATATTCTGCTATTGTTTACAATTTGTTGAATCCTTTCCAAATAACCAAAATTATTCATGGTTTTATTCTGTAGGACAGTTATGTTTTCTGGATGTGATATTCCTTTACTGTGTCATTAACTAGAGATAGCAATGATGATCTGTAACATTAATCACACAATTATGGGTTGATCTTACTTAGTATGCCATTAGCCTTATTTTTCTGAAAACCTATTAGATTATCAAATATCATCACCAAATTGTCATTGTAGACCTATATGGGATGAGGTTTATTTTCAGCAAGTATAATGATGGAAATACATACATGGATCACTGTTCATACACAACGCACGGTGGTGAACACTCTAGATTGTACATTTGTGAAATTATTGATTCTGCTTTCCCTCACTTGTAAAAGTGATGGTCAACAAGATGGTGTATTTGGTTCCATGCACTCAATTATGGTGTATTTGTGGACACACAGAGAATTTGTCCAGACAGAGGACAAAGCAGAGAGTCACAGTTTTGGTAAGATGTAAGGCCTGATGCAGAGAAGTGATCTATTTGTGTCCATCAGTCACATCAGTCCCCTGATAAAGACGGCTGACAGGGAGAATAGTGATGTGAGGGAGTGCAACCCTGTGTATGGGATTGGATGAGAATGAAGTAGATTCGTATTAAGACACCATGAGACCCTAGACAACATATTGATTTAGTCCCACTTATACTCATGTTTGTCAAAAAATACAAAACATAAAAACGGGTTAAGGTTAGGGGTAAAAGGGGCTCCTTAGAGCCTATGGAGCCTTAGGAAAGAGCTTGGGTTGCCTATTCTTTATGAATCAAAGACAAGGCTAGACAAATATAATAATAATAATAGTAGTATGCACATCTTTAAGTGCAAACCTTCAATGTGTCTTGTGCCTTTCCGGTTGCCAAGTTCATGTTTCTACTGCTTGTCTTTGTTGCTGTCGATGATATTTAGTGAGTAGTGACCCTGGTTCCACTTAAATGCATGCAAATCAATATGATGGATGGACAAGTATAATATTTACTGAGAATATAGCTGTCAGGTTGTCTTTGTGATGAGCGACAGAGCTCTTCAATTACTAGCAGGCTACTTTTTAAATCACCTTTGGCCAGGGCCGGTGCTAGGGTCCGTGGCGCCCTAGGCACATTTTCAAAATCGGCGCCCCCCGCCAAGCGACCCCCGGCACATTTTCAAAATCGGCGCCCCCAACCTGCACACTTACAAAATAGTGTGTAAGTGTGCAGGGTGGGGGCGCTGATTTTGAGAATGTGCATCTTTTCTTACCTTAACTTGCCTCCTCTCTGCTCCGTCTGCTCCCCTCCACTCACTGACACTGTCGGGCCGTGATGATGATGTCATGCCCGACAGTCAGTCAGTGAGTGGAGGGGAGGAGACGGAGCAGAGAGGCGGCGGTGGTGAGCAATAGTCCTTCCCCCTCTCCCTGTGGATGTATGTGAAGCTGTGCGGCGGCCGTGAAAGGTATTGTCAGCGGTCGCCGCACAGTTTTAAAGAAATTTTTAATCTGTGACGCCCTCCAGGCACCCTCCAGAGCCCGGCACCCTAGGCAACTGCCTAACCTTGCCTAATGGGAGCGCCTGCCTTTGGCGTTGAGCTACAACTTCAATGGAGCAACGCTTTATAACAGAGGTGCATGCGCTGCATCTCTCCTTCATTTTTGCATGATGAAAATTAATGTTAGTAAAGGATTAAAGCTATAACAACTGACACGTCAATGAAGTACATCCACTTTCACCCCCTTACTGTACTTTCCAGAGCTCATCATGGAAATCAGACAAGCAGTAAAACATCAGTAACAGGGTGATATTGTTTTAGTGAGCAGGGTGACAAACCCCAGCAGTCTGTGTTTACATGTGACCTTGCACTTTTGGACCTACTGAATATGGGAGTCATACAAGACAATCACAAGAACCTCAGAAACTGTTTACGCATCTTGTACAAATTTAAGTGTCTACTAATACCACTATCATACTGCCGCCCCGGCAATATCCCGGGTTGTTAACCCGGGATATTGCCAGGGCACAGGGCAGTATAGAAAAGAAGATTCCCGGGTCGGACAGGTTCATACTGCACCTGCCCGACCGACCCGGGTTTTAAAAAAAAAAAGTGTAAAAAAAGATTTTAATTAAAAAAAAATACATAACAAATGTTTACTTAACATTTGTTATGTATTTTTTATTAATTAAAATCTTTTTTTTTTACTTCCCAATTTTTTTTTTTAACAGTATGAATGGTGAGACCCATTGAATGGTGAGACCCATGCACCATTCATACTGCAGGCGAGCGGGGTCCAACACGGGAATTATCCCTCGCAAAATCCCGGGTCTAAGTCCCGGGATTTTGTGGTTGGACTATTCATACTGCACAAAGACCTGGGTTTTTCAGCGTGCCTCTGCAAAAACCCGGGTTTTTGGTGCAGTATGAATGGGGTATAACTGCCACAACTCTGGGGCACTAGAGCTGAAAGGAAAGCATTGCTCCGGCTCCATCATATTTTCTTTTTAAAAAAAAGTAGATTTTACAATATAATATTACTGTACTGACTAATACACACAGATTAACATTGTAATATACTTCAATGATTTAAAAGTTATTATTAAGTAATTATTACATAGCACCAACATACAATGCAAGCCAGAACAAAGAATGTTTATTCATTAACATAAGCCCTATTTTCAGTGGAGCTTATACAACTAATTTGCCACACAAATGTACACACACACACACACACACACACACACACACACACACACACACACACAGACACACACACACACACACACACACACACACACACACACACACACACACGTAGGCTAGGTACACACTACAGACAAATGCTAATGATACAATAGCTGAAGTAATTTACCAAGGACAGGAAAAAAAAATCCAGATCAGCTTGCCGATTCATGTGTATACACTATACCTTCAGATCTGTGCTCTTCATCTGGTCCAAGAATAGTGTAGTCATTTAGAGAATGTACACCAGCTGAGGTGAAAGCTATGCGTATGACTGGTAAAATGAAAGACTCATATCAATATATGTAATTTTCAAGGATACATAGTATAGATATGGGAAGCTGGTAAATGCAGTGATTTACCATGAACTCATAATAGTGTTCTTTGTGATCGTTTTGCGGATGTATAATGTCAAAAATTTATGTGCTAATAAAGTTGGGCATACAGCATGCAACATATCAACATGCATTTAATGATGATTGGTCAGTCCCGTGTGACGGACAGTGCCTCTTAGCGGTGAGCCGACTCCCCCAGAACGGCCTTGAAAACCCCAGACACCAGCTGTCAAACGTGAGGTAAATAGCTAAATTGTCGTTCCAATTCTGCACAGAGTGTATACACACTGCAGAATCGGAACAACATCTTTCCATCGTTGAACGAGATATTTAGTTACGTTTAAAAATCTCATTCAATGATTGTATGTACTTTGGAGCGGTAATTGTTCCTTGCTGCAGGGTACACACTACTGTGATATCGGGTCAAAACGTTGTTTATCATCCGATTGGCCCAATAATCATCTGAAAACACTGTAGTGTGTACCAAGACTAAGACTAATTTAGTCAATAAACCTACCAGTATGTTTTTGGACCGTGGGAGCAACATACAAACTCCACAACTTTTAGATTTTAAACCCAAATTCCCTGAGCTGAGAGGCAGCAATTGCACCTGAACTGCCCCATCACACTCCAAAATATACAAAATATTTAGCAAACAATATAAAGAAATCACTTGTATAAGAACTTGTTTTACCCTTTACATCCCATAATGAAGATCAGGTAACACAAGTGGAGCCTGTTTCCTCAATACAATTGGAGGGGTTCAGCCTAGCGCTAAAACTCGTTCCTAATTCAGGGCTTTTATCGTTGTTTCTTTAGCTACAAGGAGAAAGATTTTCAGTGCTGACAAAATATAAGTAGAATTATTAACTACAATGGTGAATTATTTAAATGAATACTAAATGCGAAACTGAACATTTTCTGTACAGTAAGAAAAGCAATACGCGTACGCTAAATTATCTAATTTGATATAGCTAATAAGAGCAATTAGCCTCTCCATTCCTCCAATCCAGTTTCAATTATTTGGACGTAATTGCTTTGTAACTGTGAGACGCTCTTTCTGAGAAATTTTATTAAATATATCCCAGCTATAGAGCACTGCGGAGATCCCAGACTCCCAGCAGAAACGCCACTAAATTTGGAAATTAAAAATTTAATTTAGAAACAAGCTCTTCTACAACCTCAACTAACCTTGTTTATAATAGAATTTGAGAAATTAAATGTTTATATTGTCATACAAATCATGATGATTATCTTGATGGTGATAATTATCATTATTGTTTGTTCTAGTAAGTAAAGGCTAATGTTATCTTTAAATAATATCTGTAATAAAACTAATATTTGAACAAGAAATGTTTCTGTGTTTTATTTTATTATCTTGACTCCAGAAACAGCCTCGGATATGTGGAAAAGTCACAAAGGTCTAAAACTCTGCTACTTTACACAACGGTGTATTTATGTATTTCTTTGAATATTGCAAATCAATTGCATATTTCAGACACGTAAAACATTTAAATATGGGGTTAGTTTGGACTGAATGACATCAATAATTTAATAATATGCAAAAGATGTAAAGTTTGGGTTGGGACCAGGGAGAGCTAAGACAATGGGGTAGAACCGGACACAGGCCCGGCGCTCCCATTAGGCAAGGTTAGGCACTTGCCTAGGGCGCCGGGTCCTGGAGGGCGCCTGAAGGGCGCCACAGAATGGTAAATGACTTTAAAACTGTGCGGAGACCGCTGACCATACCTGTTACGGCCGCCGCACAGCATTCAGATACACGGGGAGGGGGGAAGAGGCTATTGCTCACCACCGCTGCCTCTCTGCTCCGTCTCCTCCCCTCCACTCACTAGTGTCAGTGAGTGGAGGAGAGGAGACGGAGCAGAGAGGTGGCGGTGGTGAGACAAGGTAAGGAAAGACGGGGGGAGGAGGGAGGAGGGCGCCGATTTTTGTGGGGGGGGCGCTGATTTTTGCGGGGGGGGGGGCGATTTTGTAAAAATGCCTAGGGCGCCATGGACCCTAGCACCGGCCCTGACCGGACAACAAATTTAAAACCTGCCTTGCCCGGAAGTACTTTTTGTATATACGAGTAGCAGTTTCGTGGGTTTGTCTATTTTCAAAATGAAGTTCATGTGGGGCGAGGGCAGTGAAATTCTCACTCTGAACCTCCATCCTAACGGTCCAGGAAGTTCTCTCTTGGTTACCATACGTGTTGTCATCTATTTGAGAAATGTACTACAGTATAACAAACCTCCAACTTGGACTGACTGATAGAGCTGCGATCTATATATAAGTTGGAGTCCAACCACTGTATAGATGAACACAGATACGGATGCTGCCACTATCACTCAAAGCATGGCCATGTATGTTCAGTTCCACTAATAAAAGGGCCCTGAACCTCCTTTGGAAAGCAAAAATAGCACACAGCATACTTCATAAGGGCTGTCTACAATAAATCCTACATACCCCCTGACATGGGTTAGTTACGTTCACCACCCATTTGAGGGGCATATTCAATTAGGTTTCTGGTCCATGGTAACATGCGTTACCGTGAAAAGTGCGCAGTAATGATGGTAATATGGCACCACAATAACGCAGATCTTCCTTCGCAACCCTATGGGTGCGTGGATTGCCTTCGCGGATTGGAAACCTAATTGAATATGCCCCTAAGTATTAGGAAATGGGAAAGAATAAACATTACTGGAAACAATTATAACAATTATCAACAACATTCAGTTTCTCATGTAAAAAACATAATTTATAGCACCTGTATGTATGACTAGTGAATGGAAAAACTGTGTTCTAATTTTACTAGCAAAGTTTGATATATCTCTCTGTCAATAAGGAGTCCTCTGGATAGTTGTCTCTCTATTCCTGTAATAAGATAGATAATGACACAGCAACAACAAACATCCACACAAGTTAAGGGGGCCCTAGATTTTATCGGTGGAAGTAGAATAACTGCTAGCTTCAGTCCATAACAAACAGGATGTCAGACAATTTACGCACATAGCAATACCCCTGCTTATAATGCAACCGGCAGGGGTGAGTAGTTTCTGTACACCAGGGGTCTAATTGACGTCCAGTCGCAACTTACATGTAAGATGTGTTTCAATTCGAATCGGGTTGTAAGAACGCTCTGCCTAAACATTACTTGTCATATGTACATAAGAGGACCCAAAGCCAATCATATCTTACTTAGGAATCGAATTTGACAATGACAGATTAGAGTGCAGGCTCCCAGCAGACAAGATATCAAGGCTCAGTGAGATGGTTGGTAGGTGCATAGAGGCTAGGAATGTCACGCTAAAACAGGTGCAGTCATTGCTGGGGTTACTGAACCTCGCTTGCCGGGTGATACCAATGGGCCACATATTTAAGAGGAGGCTGAAGAGAGCTACAGCAGGTGTAAAAAAGAAGCTCCACAGGATTCTTATTAGCAGGGAGATCAGGGAGGACCTGTTGGTGTGGGAACGTTTCCTGTACGAGTTTAATGGGGTGCGTATATGGCCCGCAACAGAGCAGCCTAATCGTGAGGTACAGCTGTTCACAGATGCAGCAGGGGCAATGGGTTTTGGAGCAAATATGCAGGGGGAATGATGCGCACAAACGTGGCCAGAGGATTGGGTCGCTAGCGGTCCTACTAAGAACCTAGCTGTGCTGGAATTGTTTCCAATAGTGGTGGTGTTAGAAATTTGGGGGAAGAGGTTAGAGAACAGGCACATCAGGTAAGCCATTAACAATCTGTCAGAATCATCCCCCCCCCCTGTGATTAGGCTGCTTAGGTGGTTAGTTGCAAGGTGCCTGCATCAGAACAATACATTCAGAGCAAAGCATGTCCAGGGCGAGCACAATACCATAGCTGATGCGCTCTCGCGACAGAAGTGGAAGGTCATAAGGGAGGTTGCTCCTCATGCGAAGCAAGTAGGCTTACCATGCCCTTCCCATCTTTGGCAGATTGTCAACCCGGCCTAGGTGAGCTTGTGGCGAACTCCTTGGTGCAAAAGACATGGAGAACTTTTAGTGCAGATTGGGACAGGAGGCAGCAGCTTAAAGCCAGAAGAGCATCAGAGGGAAAGGAAGCCCTACAGATATTATTGGCATTCCTGGGTGAGCTACACACAGCCAGGGCTTCGAAGGCCAGTGTTAGCAGCATACCAGCTGGCATTGCCTTTTTCTTAAAGCTGAGGGGGGGGGGGGAAGCAGATATAACCAAAGCATTCATAGTGCGTACAATAATGAGGGGCTGGGCCAGGAACGAGACTCGAACCCGGATCCCCAGGAACCAGTGACACCAGAGGGGCTGAGGGAGTTAGTAGGAATAGCACCTACAGTATGCAGGGACGAACGGGAAACAACGCCGTTTACCACTGCATTCATTTTGGCATACAGTGGGGCTTTCAGAGTCTGTAAATTGATAGCTTATTCCAATAAATCGCTCAGATTAGGCCTATTGCGTAAGAATGTGGTAGTGTCCATTAACGTGGTGATGTGCAAGATCCACAGGTTTAAGACTGACCAGTTAGGAAAAGGGAGGTGGGTCCAAATGTGGCGCCAGACGGCGGTGGTTTGCCCTGTGTCTGCAGTGGAGCATTATCTTGGCTCAAGGTCGAAGGGAGGGGAAGTCTTCCTGTAGCATGGGGATGCATCCCCTTTAACAAGGCTCCAGTTAACAGCGGCTTTTAAGAGATGCGTGTAAGCCTTAGGTTGGGATGTAGCGAGATTCGGAACACACTCGTTTAGGATAGGCACAGCAACATCAGCAGCTGTCAAGGGGCGATCTGTTGATTATATCAAGAGGCTGGGTGGCTGGAGGTCAGACAGTTACAAATCTTATTTCAGGCTGGCAAAGCGGGACAGCGGGTCAGCCCCCGAGGTGCGTGAATAAGAAGTTAGTACCCTCATGTGCACCCCACCCAGCACACACTTTTTTCTTTGTTTTTCTTTTTCTGCCACCTCACTCATGTAGTCTCAATCTCTTTGCAGCCAGCCAGGGTAGGAGGCGAATATAGATCATTGGACACTCCTATGTCTATTGGGCGGCGAAGCGGGCTTCGAATAGGCCATACGGGCAACAGCTAGACCTGCCGAAGGAAGCAGTTACCGTTAGTTGGCTGTAAAAAAGAGGAATGGTATGAGGGGACCTCAGAAAGGAGTTTCTAGAGGCAGAAGAAAAGGGAGGCCAACCTGATGTGGTAGTTTTACACCTTGGGGGTAATGACCTGGGGAAGAAGAAATCTTTAGAATTAGTACAAGGTATCTGGATAGATTTGGTGTGGATGAAAGACCACTGGGTGCCGTTACATTAGTATAGTCATATATCATCCTAAGGCTGTCCTGAAGAGGTGCGAGGAAGGGAGCGGCATTGACAGAGCTCGTAAGAGAGTGAATTTGGCCATAGGTAAACTCATTTCTGCGTGTGGCGACATCACCATACGGCATGAAGACATTAGCATGAAATGCATTGGTTTTTATAAGAGAGATGCGGTACACCTGTCAGAGGTCGCGCTGGACTTGTTTAAAAACGCGATACAGGAAGTGTTGGAGGTGTTAGCAGGTTGGTGTCACAGATTGGTGGTGGGGGCTTCGGCCTCATGAATTGTTCACTAAGGCCTCGTGTGACGGTGGAAAGTGGCGCGCAAGGTATAGCTATGGGGGGGGGGAGCCAGCATCGGTGCATAATCACCCCAGAAAGGCGGGAGTCTGCTCGGCTCCAGCTTCAATGGTTGGGCCTCTACGGGGGCCTGCCAAGGGAAAAAAGGGTGTGTGGGCACAAGATGCGGGCTCCAGTGGGCGTGCTTGCGGTGCCCACAGGATGGACAGAACACGCACCCCAAAAGATTGAGGAATTGGTAAAAGGAAAGAGAACCTTGCGCACTGCTTTCCCTGCATTTGTTGTTAATTTTAAATAAAACTGTGAACGTTATTTACGCCAACACCAGCCTTGCATTTTTCTATTTCACATAAGGGTTTGTTTCCTCCTGCTGGATGCCAACAGGTAGGTTATATCCTCTCTTATCCTGGAAAGCTCTCCAGTTATGTTCTCCCGGACTTCCTCGAATTTCTCAGTTTTGGTGATAGTTACTTTGCAGCTATCTCAGCTGCCGCTGTCATGTCATTCTTCACAAAGAAAGAGAAGGGAACAAATGTCTGTGCTGTTAGATCTATACCCACAGCCTAGTATAATAAATTCCATGTCTCCTGCACATGGAAGTCTTATTGTCGGCTTATATAAACAGAGCGATTCACACTACATAATCACTGGTGAGCTGTGCTACGTTGTATTATTGCTTTGCAAACAGTTTTGTTTCAACTGGAAAAATACAACACAAGTGAATTCACTCAGGATAACTAATCAGACCAATGTGTAAGGGAAAATCGCTGTGTGCATAAATCCTCAAATATACACATATAACTTCACCTCTGTGAGAAAGTACTATTAAATGCAGATGGAAAAATTATACTGTTATTCTTGAACTGTGTACAAACTAGGGATGAGCGCGCTCGGATTTCTGAAATCCGAGCCCACCCGAACGTTGCGGATCCGAGTCGGATCCGAGACAGATCCGGGTATTGGCGCCAAATTCAAAAGTGAAACTGAGGCTCTGACTCATAATCCCGTTGTCGGATCTCGCGATACTCGGATCCTATAAATTCCCCGCTAGTCGCCGCCATCTTCACTCGGGCATTGATCAGGGTAGAGGGAGGGTGTGTTAGGTGGTCCTCTGTGCTGTTTAGTTCTGTGCTGTTTAGTTCTGTGCTGTTTAGTGCTGTGCTGTGCTGTGCTGTTTAGTGCTGTGCTGTGCTGTGCTGTGCTGTGCTGTGTTCTGCAGTATCAGTCCAGT
Organism: Mixophyes fleayi; assembly: GCF_038048845.1. Lineage (NCBI taxonomy): Eukaryota > Metazoa > Chordata > Amphibia > Anura > Limnodynastidae > Mixophyes > Mixophyes fleayi. The sequence continues at coordinate 42,628,855 of NC_134404.1, forward strand.
GGTGCTGTGTGCTATGCTCTGTCCTTCTGAGGTCAGTGGTGCTGCTGGGTCCTGTGCTGTGTCCTGTTCAGTCCAGTGGTGCTGTGTCCTGTGCTCTGTGCTTCTAAGGGCATAGTTATTTCCCCAATATTCCCCTGTGTTTAAAAAAATAAAAAAAAGTTTTTTTTATAAAATACCAAAAACTACTTTAATATTTTTTAATTACCACAAAATTTTCACAACCAATCCTGCAGTATAAGCCCATTGGTACTGCAATATTACCAAGTTCACACATTCAGCAGTAAAAGTCCAGTGGTACTGCAATATTACAAAGTTTACACATTCTGCAGTATCAGTCCAGTGGTGCTGTGTCCTGTGCTCTGTCCTGCTGAGTTCCGTAGTGCTGCTGGGTCCTGTGCCGTGTCCTGTTCAGTCCAGTGGTGCTGTGTCCTGTGCTCTGTGCTTCTAAGGGCATAGTTATTTCCCCATTATTCCCAAGTTTGTAAAAAATAAAAAAAAAGTAAAAAAAAATAAAAAATTAAAAAAAAAAAAAAAATATATAATAATTATAACCAAATTTGCAAAACCAATCCAGCATTATAAGTCCATTGGTACTGCAATATTACCAAGTTCACACATTCAGCAGTAAAAGTCCAGTGGTACTGCAATATTACAAAGTTTACACATTCTGCAGTATCAGTCCAGTGGTGCTGTGTCCTGTGCTCTGTCCTGCTGAGTTCCGTAGTGCTGCTGGGTCCTGTGCCGTGTCCTGTTCAGTCCAGTGGTGCTGTGTCCTGTGCTCTGTGCTTCTAAGGGCATAGTTATTTCCCCATTATTCCCAAGTTTGTAAAAAATAAAAAAAAAGTAAAAAAAAATAAAAAATTAAAAAAAAAAAAAATATATAATAATTATAACCAAATTTGCAAAACCAATCCAGCATTATAAGTCCATTGGTACTGCAATATTACCAAGTTCACACATTCAGCAGTAAAAGTCCAGTGGTACTGCAATATTACAAAGTTTACACATTCTGCAGTATCAGTCCAGTGGTGCTGTGTCCTGTGCTCTGTCCTGCTGAGTTCCGTAGTGCTGCTGGGTCCTGTGCCGTGTCCTGTTCAGTCCAGTGGTGCTGTGTCCTGTGCTCTGTGCTTCTAAGGGCATAGTTATTTCCCCATTATTCCCAAGTTTGTAAAAAATAAAAAAAAAGTAAAAAAAAATAAAAAATTAAAAAAAAAAAAATATATATAATAATTATAACCAAATTTGCAAAACCAATCCAGCATTATAAGTCCATTGGTACTGCAATATTACCAAGTTCACACATTCTGCAGTATCTTGTGCTACATATAATGGAGAACAAAACTTTGGAGGATAAAGTAGGGAAAGATCAAGACCCACTTCCTCCTAATGCTGAAGCTGCTGCCACTAGTCATGACATAGACGATGAAATGCCATCAACGTCGTCTTCCAAGCCCGATGCCCAATCTCGTAGTACCGGGCATGTAAAATCCAAAAAGCCCAAGTTAAGAAAAAGTAGCAAAAAGAGAAACTTAAAATCATCTGAGGAGAAACGTAAAGTTGCCAATATGCCATTTACGACACGGAGTGGCAAGGAACGGCTTAGGCCCTGGCCCGTGTTCATGACTAGTGGTTCAGCTTCACCCACGGATCTTAGCCCTCCTCCTCCTCCCCCCCCCTACAAAAAATTGAAGAGAGTTATGCTGTCAGCAACAAAACAGCAAACAACTCTGCCTTCTAAAGAGAAATTATCACAAATCCCCAAGGCGAGTCCAAGGGTGTTGGTGGTTGTCAAGCCTGACCTTCCCATCACTGTACGGGAAGAGGTGGCTCGGGAGGAGGCTATTGATGATGTAGCTGGCGCTGTGGAGGAACTTGATGATGAGGATGGTGATGTGGTTATTGTAAATGAGGCACCAGGGGGGGAAACAGCTGATGTCCATGGGATGAAAAAGCCCATCGTCATGCCTGGTCAGAAGACCAAAAAATGCACCTCTTCGGTCTGGAGTTATTTTTATCCAAATCCAGACAACCAATGTATGGCAATATGTAGCTTATGTAAAGCTCAAATAAGCAGGGGTAAGGATCTTGCCCACCTAGGAACATCCTCCCTTATACGTCACCTGAATAACCTTCATAGTTCAGTGGTTAGTTCAGGAACTGGGGCTAGGACCCTCATTGGTACAGGGACACCTAAATCCCGTGGTCCAGTTGGATACACACCAGCAACACCCTCCTCGTCAACTTCCTCCACAATCTCCATCAGATTCAGTCCTGCAGCCCAAGTCACCAGCCAGACTGAGTCCTCCTCAATACGGGATTCATCCGAGGAATCCTGCAGCGGTACGCCTACTACTGCCACTGCTGCTGTTGCTGCTGTTAGTCGGTCATCTTCCCAGAGGGGAAGTCGTAAGACCGCTAAGTCTTTCACCAAACAATTGACCGTCCAACAGTCGTTTGCCATGACCACCAAATACGATAGTAGTCACCCTATTGCAAAGCGTATAACTGCGGCTGTAACTGCAATGTTGGTGTTAGACGTGCGCCCGGAGTCCGCCATCAGTGGAGTGGGATTTAGAGGGTTGATGGAGGTATTGTGTCCCCGGTACCAAATCCCCTCGAGATTCCACTTCACTAGGCAGGCGATACCAAAAATGTACAGAGAAGTACGATCAAGTGTCCTCAGTGCTCTTAAAAATGCGGTTGTACCCACTGTCCACTTAACCACGGACATGTGGACAAGTGGTTCTGGGCAAACGAAGGACTATATGACTGTGACAGCCCACTGGGTAGATGCATCCCCTTCCGCAGCAACAGCAACAGCTGCATCAGTAGCAGCATCTACAAAATGGCTGCTCATGCAAAGGCAGGCAACATTGTGCATTACAGGCTTTAATAAGAGGCACAACGCTGCCAACATATTAGAGAAAATGAGGGAAATTATCTCCCAGTGGCTTACCCCACTTAGACTCTCATGGGGATTTGTGGTGTCAGACAATGCCAGTAACATTGTGCGGGCATTAAATATGGGCAATTTCCAGCACGTCCCATGTTTTGCCCACACCATTAATTTGGTGGTGCAGCATTACCTCAAGAGTGACAGGGGTGTGCAGGAGATGCTTGCGGTGGCCCGCAAAATTGCTGGACACTTTCGGCATTCAGCCAGTGCCTACCGCAGACTAGAGGCACATCAAAAAAGCTTGAACCTGCCCTGCCATCACCTCAAACAAGAGGTTGTGACGCGCTGGAACTCCACCCTCTATATGCTGCAGAGGATGGAGGAGCAGCAAAAGGCCATTCAGGCCTACACAGCCACCTACGACATAGGCAAAGGAGTGGGGATGCGCCTGAGTCAAGCGCAGTGGAGACTGATTTCCGTGTTGTGCAAGGTTCTGCAGCCATTTGAACTTGCCACACGAGAAGTCAGTTCCGACACTGCCAGCTTGAGTCAGGTCATTCCCCTGATCAGGCTGTTGCAGAAGCAGCTGGAGAAAGTGAGGGAGGAGCTGGTAAGCCATTGCGATTACAGCAAGCATGTAGCTCTTGTGGATGTAGCCCTTCGTACGCTTTGCCAGGATCCGAGGGTGGTCACTCTTTTAAAGTCAGAGGAATACATTCTGGCCACCGTGCTCGATCCTCGGTTTAAAGCGTATGTTGTGTCTCTGTTTCCGGCGGACACAAATCTACAGCGGTGCAAAGACCTGCTGGTCAGGAGATTGTCCTCTGAAGAGGACCAAGACATGCAAACAGCTCCACCCTCATTTTCTTCCACATCTATGGCTGCGAGGAAAAAGCTCAGTTTTCCCAAAAGAGGCACTGGCGGGGATGCTGATAACATCTGGTCCGGACTGAAGGACCTGCCAACCATTGCAGACATGTCTACTCTCGCTGCATTGGATGCTGTCACAATAGAAAAAATTGTGGATGATTACTTTGCTGACACCATCCAAGTAGACATGTCAGACAGTCCATATTGTTACTGGCAGGAAAAAAAGGCAGTTTGGAAGCCCCTGTACAAACTGGCTCTATTTTACCTGAGTTGTCCCCCCTCCAGTGTGTACTCGGAAAGAGTTTTTAGTGCAGCGGGGAACCTGGTCAGTGAGCGGCGAAGGAGGTTGCTTCCTCACAACGTTGAAAAAATGATGTTTATAAAAATGAATAATCAATTCCTCAATGAAGTACAGCACTGCCCTCCAGATACTACAGAGGGACCTGTGGTTGTGGAGTCCAGCGGGGACGAATTGATAATGTGTGATGAGGAGGAAGTACACACTGTAGGGGGAGAGGAATCAGAGGTTGAGGATGAGGACGACATCTTGCCTCAGTAGAGCCTGTTTAGTCTGTACAGGGAGAGATGAATAGCTTTTTTGGTGTGGGGGCCCAAACAAACCAATCATTTCAGTCAAAGTTGTTTGGTAGGCCCTGTCGCTGAAATGATTGGTTTGTTAAAGTGTGCATGTCCTATTTCAACAGCAGACCTCTCAACTGCAGCTCATCCCTCCTCTGCGGGGATAATGTCTCCTGTGCTCTGACACGTCACTCTGTGTACTCTCAGCCTCAGGATCTGACACTACAGCTACCATGCCTCTTGTAGCAGCCCTCACTCCAGGGCCTCTTCCATGTGCAGTGTCCCCCTCTCTCTTGGGTTCACTATAGTGGCATGGAGTTCTCCCCCTCATCCAGGGCACACATTCCTTGCCCTGGCTCAGTCACCACGCTCAGACTTCCAGGCAATGCTGGGGGAGCCTGGGAGCTTCCACCCCAGGTCCCCAGCTACAACTCTCCTCTCCTGTGTCTTCTCTCTCTTTCTGACACTTTAAAGATCGTGCCTTTAAATGAAAAAGTCAGTCTTCATTGCACGACTATGTGCAAGTGCAACAGGGACATTTTTTTGGGTTTACAAAGTCAAACAATAACACTACGACCCTGTCTGTCTGGGTTCTGTCAATGACGAATTGTCTGGAGCATGTTTTGAGGAGGTATTGTGGCCCCGGTATCAAATTGGGTACCGGGGCCACCCCACTATGCAGTCCAGATACTTGTTTGGTGGAATTCCGACACGTGGAGGGTTTTTTAATTATATTGTGGCCTCGGTACCAAATTGTGTACCGGGGCCACCACACTACGCAGTCAAGATACTTGTTTGGTGGAATTCAGACCAGTTGAGGGTTTTATTATTATATTGTGTGGACCACTCTATCTATACCACACTACAACTCTATACCACTCTATTTCCTACTTTAATTCTATTTAATTCTATTTCCTACTTTAATTCTATTACTAATTAATTAACATAAAGAGGAACAAAAATAACCAATTTTACCAAAAGTATAATATGACTTAGACTTACAAACACTACACTTGAAAGATCGTGCCTTTAAATGAAAAAGTAAGTCTTCATTGCACGACTATGTGCAACAGGGACAGTTTTTTTCTTTACAAAGTCAACTAATAACACTTGGACCCTGTCTGTCTTTAACATACTTAATGGGATCTCAATGACGAATTGTCTGTAGCATGTTTGGAGGAGGTATTGTGGCCCCGGTATCAAGTTGGGTACCGGGGCCACCCCACTACGCAGTCCAGATACTTGTTTGGTGGAATTCTGACACGTGGAGGGTGTATTTATTTTATTGTGGCCCCGGTATCAAGTTGGGTACCGGGGCCACCCCACTACGCAGTCCAGATACTTGTTTGGTGGAATTCTGACACGTGGAGGGTGTATTTATTTTATTGTGGCCCCGGTATCAAGTTGGGTACCAGGGCCACCCCACTACGCAGTCCAGATACTTGTTTGGTGGAATTCTGACACGTGGAGGGTTTTTTAATTATATTGTGGCCTCGGTACCAAATTGTGTACCGGGGCCACCACACTACGCAGTCAAGATAGATAGATGCGTATCATAGATAAAGTACATTCAGTGGTGTGGGGCAAATTGAAAAATATTCAAAATGCACTGACATTATCAAAAACAAGAGGTTGTCACACGCTAAAACTCCAACATGTATATGATGGAGAGGATGGAGGAGCAGCCGTATGTGTAGTGTAATGCAGACCTGTTGAAGGTTTTTTATATATTTTATTGTGGTGCCCAGTGCCCACTCCTCTACGCAGTCCAGGTACATTTATTGGTGCGATTCATAAAAGTTCAGGGTTTTTAAGATATTGTGGTGACCCACTCCTCTACGCAGTCCAGGTACATTTATTGGTGCGATTCATAAAAGTTCAGGGTTTTTAATATATTGTGGTGACCCACTCCTCTACGCAGTCCAGGTACATTTATTGGTGCGATTCATAAAAGTTCAGGGTTTTTAATATATTGTGGTGACCCACTCCTCTACACAGTCCAGGTACATTTATTGGTGCGATTCATAAAAGTTCAGGGTTTTTAATATATTGTGGTGACCCACTCCTCTACGCAGTCCAGGTACATTTATTGGTGCGAATCAAACAAGTTGATGGTTTTCTTATTATATATATTGTGGTGACCCACTCCTCTACGCAGTCCAGGTACATTTATTGGTGCGATTCATAAAAGTTCAGGGTTTTTAATATATTGTGGTGACCCACTCCTCTACGCAGTCCAGGTACATTTATTGGTGCGAATCAAACAAGTTGATGGTTTTCTTATTATATATATTGTGGTGACCCACTCCTCTACGCAGTCCAGGTACATTTATTGGTGCGATTCATAAAAGTTCAGGGTTTTTAAGATATTGTGGTGACCCACTCCTCTACGCAGTCCAGGTACAATTATTGGTGCGATTCATAAAAGTTCAGGGTTTTTAATATATTGTGGTGACCCACTCCTCTACGCAGTCCAGGTACAATTATTGGTGCGAATCATAAAAGTTCAGGGTTTTTAAGATATTGTGGTGACCCACTCCTCTACGCAGTCCAGAAAGATACCTTTTTGCAACGTTTTGGACTAATAACTATATTGTGAGGTGTTCAGAATACACTGTAAATTAGTGGAAATGCTTGTTATTGAATGTTATTGAGGTTAATAATAGCCTAGGAGTGAAAATAAGCCCAAAAACTTGATTTTTAAACTTTTTATGTTTTTTTCAAAAAAAATCCGAATCCAATACCTTAAATCCGAACCGAGACCTTTCGTCAAGTGTTTTGCGAGACAAATCCGAACCTCAAAAATAACGAAAATCCGGATCCAAAACACAAAACACGAGACCTCAAAAGTCGCTGGTGCACATCCCTAGTACAAACACAGAATTTCTCATGCACCATTTCTAGTTGTTGCTGCCAGTAACACAGAGACAAAGTGACATGTCCCAGGTCACAGATTGCTGACAATGAGAGTCTATGGCAGTGATTGGCAATCCAATGTACTTTGTGCTGCATGTGCAGCCCTCCAACCTCCAAAAGAGCTGCACATCAACCTTAATTTCAAAACAACTTCAGCACTCCCCCATCACTCATCCCAAAATGCACCTATATGTCAACCTGCTTCAGAATTACACCACGTGCCATTCAGATCTGCCACTTGCTCCAAAATAGACCCCATGTCCTAGACCCCCTATTTGTTACAAAATGCCCCATATGCATTCCCAAACTCCCCCACATGCCACTTAGACCTCCACAAATACCCTCCATGCCACTCAGACCAACCCACATACTACACAGACCTCACCACTTCCCCTTAGATATTCAGCACATGCTCCTCACGTACCACTCACACCTCCACATGTGCCACTCACACCACTCTACATTTACCCACACAGCCGGAACCTGCAGAGGGAAGATGGAGAGGAAGTGGTCCAGAGTGCACTGCAGTAACTCCTCTCCCTCCTATGATTGGTTGTGCTGCGTGTTCTACCTGCAATGTGCAGCGGAGGTCACATGATGAGGAAGCTAGTTGCTCCCATTCAGACTTATTCTCTGCTTGCTCGTTCACATCAGCTCCCTCATGTTGGACAGCTGACCCCCACCGCCCCCCTCCCCCTCAATAGAGCTTGTTCTTTCTCCGATATAAAGGTCTGATTATAATAAAGACAAAATTACCCATTTAATAAAACCAATGGAGCTGAGTTTTGAAAACATGGTAAGGTAAACATTGGTGAGGCAGAGGTGAAGGAAACCGGACTTTACATTGCATTAAAGACAAGTTCACTTTTAAATTTAGCCTGCCATTGGAGGCAAAGGGGTGCTACAAGTGTAGTAGCCTAGGGTAGCCTGTACCCTTAATCAGGCTCTGACCCTGATTCAATATCCCCCTTCAACCCCAACACCATCTCACCTTATTGCCAGTCAATTCCCTGCATCTGATCACATGATGCTGCAGAGCTCCGGTAAGGTAAGTGATAAGTTGGGAAAGTACCGTAAAGTGATGAGGTCACAGTAGCACCACAATCCCAGCCTATCAGTGAATGGGAGCTAGAGCATCATGTGATCAAATTCAGGGAAGGACTCTTGCTCCTCTACCCACTGCTTCTACTATGTAAGGCCAGGGAAGCAGCGGGGGGAGCAGGACAGTGCAGCCCGCAAACTCTCTGTTTTAAATTGTTACCCACTTCCCCTCTGTCCACCAATGAGGAGGAAGGCGGTGTGTTACTTTGAAATGCTGTAGGCGCTAGTACTGAGCGCTACTACCATAGCTGATTATATATGAGTAAGACTCATAGCTGAGCAGGACAATTGATTAGCACCAATGGCCGGTGTAGTGCCCAGCAGGGCAATTCGTGTATGGAGCACATGCACTTATGGCCCACACTATGCCCCTGCCCATGGCAACCTTATGGGTTTTTCTTCTTTGTCTTTACTTCGGACCAGCCTAGATAGTGGGGGGCTTCTGGAGAGAATGGCTTTGCTAAGCCTTAAGATGCCCATAGCTGCTGAAGTTCTAACAGCCAGTTAGATCATTTTAGACCACATTGACTACAAATCACAGCATGTGTGAGCACAAAACAATGGAGGATTAATTATCTTGCTACAGGTGACAGCAGGGGGTCTGTTAATTGTCTGTTTGTATCACTTGTGGAAGCATCCTTGATCCCCAGGGCATCCTCAACTTAGATCAAATCAATTTGGAAAGTTTTGTCCTTTGTTTTCACGCAGGGTCTGCAGTCTATAATCAATGCACAAAATGAAGCAGTAATTTGACTCCTAGAGACAATGAATGAACATACTATACTGCGGGCTATTTGGGAAGACTTATGAACCAGTTGATCACAGTTCCAGCAGCTCCAGTTCCAGAATGTATATTGTGCACCAAAATGTTCAGGAGTGCCTGTGTATATAGTGCCAGGAAAAGGGAGGGGAGATGGTTCAAACGACATTGGCTGCTTGTTCCGACCCAAATTATGTGAGGATGGATTATGACCCAGTGATCTGTCTCCATTAAAAGGGAATTTCTTTTCTTATTAACTTTAATGTCGGTTACAAATTAAAGTATATTAATGTTAATAATAATAATAATAATAATAATAATAATAATAATAATAATAATAAAACGATTAAAAACATTAATGACTATTTGTTTTTTAGTTGTATGTTAGATATTTAGTAGTTGTCATAATTTAACCATTACTGCTCTGAGCCAGTATCACCGAGACAGTCAAGTATCACTCAGCTGCCTCTGTAATTTTAATAAGAAGTTATGGAGAGAGTTGATTTTCTATTGATAAACGGCAACAGAATATCAGTCATATCGCCAGATATTAATAAATAGATCCCATAGTGGTTAGCATTGGTGGGCTACGGATTCTATTCCAACCAGAGTTTGCATGGTATATAATTAGCCATTATTGATATAACCCAACATTTTACATAGAATGTTCATTTTCATTCACCTCAGTCTTTGTCCTAGTGGAGCTTATAGTCTACCACACAAGCACACACTAACGCTAACCTACCACTGGACTGTAGGAAGAAACAGAGACACCCAGAGGAAAACCATGCAAACATGGGGAGAACATACAACAGATAAGTCCATGGTCAGGACAGGGCCGTAACTAGGGCTGTGCGACGGGGGCGACTGCCCAGGGTGCAATGCTAAAGGGGGGAGCAATTTAGGAATGTTTTAGGTTCATTTGGTTAAAATTGAGGGCTAGGGGGGTGGCATTTGTCTTTCTCTCCCCAGGCGCTAGAATTCTAAGTTACAGCTCTGGGTCAGGAATCGTACTCATGACCCCAGCGCTGTGAGGCAGAAGTTCTAACCACTAAGCCACCATGCTGCCCAGATGTACATGTATGTACAAGACAATAAATTAGTCGATAAATTAAAGCAACCTGAATGTGGAAAATACCTTTAAGTACTGTTGTCCAACTAACCATTTCCGACTCGGATATAGGCAATTTAATCTTGTAAAAAGTCAGATAACTCTAGATCAAATATTTTCTCCTCTAATCACTGCAGAGTTACCACCAGTTAGTTGTACAGCTAACACTAAATCGATTTGGAAGGGGGGAAAAAAAAAAAGAAGACGTGAAGGAAGCCATTCATTCTATAATTGCCTCAGCTTCAAACAAGCCATGAAGTTGTTCCTACAATGAAGGCAATCTGTCCTATAAGAACACAGGCTCCAGACAGCTGTCTTTAATTTCAGCTGCGCACTCAAAGTGCTAATGGATATGATTCAAGATTGGTTCATAGTTTTAAAAGGCTTCCATCGTGAAAATAAATTAGATGAGAATTAAAATATATTTACCCACAAATCCCTTCAAAGTTTTATGTCAATTAGTATTTGAAAGTGTCTTAATAGATGAAACAGTAATCTAAGTGCTTTTATTTTAATTCAGACCATACTTCAGCTACAAAATACAATTTCCATACTTTGATTTGTAATGTATTCGATTTTCTAAGCTTCCTCAAAGATTAGTCAGGGCCTTTTATTAGTCGGGCAAATATATTCGTACAGAGAGTTTAATTTCCCATAAATGTACAGTAACATTTAAGCAGAATTAGTTGTGGAATATAGATTATTTGCATAGCTGTGAATGTTTATCTTTATAGTATACTAAGGAAAGTCGCAGGAAAGCATTATAGCTCTTGATATTATTATTATTATTATTAATTTTTATTTATAGGGCGCCACAAAGTATCCGTAGCGCCGTACAAGGACAAACAATGGCACAGTACAAGGTGAAACAGCACAGTACAAGTAACAGTAAGCACTATAACTCTGGGGGCTCAGGCACAGCATGAAAGAGAGGGAGGGAGGGGAAAAGTGAGTACAGGCAGGTAACTATGGCCCAAGAGGGTGAGCACGGATGACAGGTTGAGAGTCACTGAGGGGAGCGGAGAGAAGCGAGAGGAGACAGAGGGCAGAGGGACTGAGAGGAGGTGAGCTGAGTAGCTGGAGAGCGCAGTTAAAAGTGATGGAAACAGAAGGTAGGAGAGCCCTGCTCAAAGGAGCGAGCAATTTAAAGGGAGGGGAAGACAGACAGACACATGGATGAGACGGGAGGAAGGGGGAGAAGGGAAGAAGGGATGAGAAAGAGAGGTATCCGACCGGTGGGAGTTTAGGCATGAGACTGGAAGGCTTTAAGGAAAAGGTGGGTTTTTAATGTTCGTTTGAAAGAGGACAGATTAGGGGAAGTTCTGATGGAGCGGGGGAGCTTGTTCCAATGGAGGGGAGCGGCGCGGGAGAAGTCTTGGATACGTGCGTGAGAGGAGGTAATCAGAGGGGAAGAGAGGCGACGATCATTGGACGATCGCAGTGAGCGGGAGGGAGTTTGAATAGAGATAAGGTTAGAGATGTAGGGAGCAGTGGAGTTGGCGAGGGCCTTGTAAGTCAGAGTGAGGAGCTTGAAAAGGATTCTGTAGGGGAAGGGGAGCCAGTGAAGGGCTTGGTAGAGTGGGGATACAGAGGTGGAACGGCGAGAGAGGAAAATAAGCCTAGCAGCGGCGTTAAGTACAGATCTAAGGGGAGCGAGATGAGAGAGGGGGAGGCCGATAAGGAGAAGGTTGCAGTAGTCCAAGCGGGAGATAATCAGAGAGTGGACGAGAGATTTGGTGGCATCCTGGGAGGGGAAGGGCCGAATGCGGGCAATGTTGCGAAGCTGGAAACGGCAGGATTTGGCGAGAGAGTGAATGTGAGGGGCAAAGGAGAGAGAGGAGTCGAGGATGACACCTAGGCAGCGGAGTTGGGGAACAGGGGAGATAGATGAGTTGTCAACAGTGATGGAGAGGTCAGAGGGGAAGTAGGTACGAGAGGGAGGAAAGACAATGAGTTCAGTTTTAGCAAGATTGAGTTTGAGAAATCTAGAGGACATCCAGGAGGAGATGGCAGAGAGGCATGCGGATACCCTGGAAAGAAGGGAGGGAGAGAGATCAGGAGAGGAAAGGTAGAGTTGAGTGTCATCAGCATAAAGGTGGTACTTGAGGCCAAAGGAGCTGATGAGTGCACCCAGAGAAGAGGTGTATAGTGAGAATAGTAAGGGTCCAAGGACAGAGCCCTGAGGGACCCCGACTGGAAGGGAGGAAGAAGGGGAGAGAGAATCAGAGGTGGAAACAGAGAAGGAACGGTCGGCAAGGTAAGAGGTGAACCAGGAGAGGACGGTACCGGAGAGGCCAATGGACTGAAGGGTGTGAAGCAGGAGGGGGTGGTCAACGGTGTCAAAGGCCGCTGAGAGGTCGAGATACTGATAAGATATCCACGAAAGCACATACTGGCCAACATTCTGAATTCTCCCTCCAGGAGTTCCCAGTGGGGGTATGGAGGGAGGGGGGCGGGGCTTGACGAATTGCATAATTTGGCCACGCCCCTGTGAAATAATGACGCAATTGCGTAATTTTTTAGTGGGGGCATGGCCAAAATAACGCGATTCCTTAAAAATCGTGTCATTGCGGCTCTGATTTTGCCCACTTCATTAGAAAGTGGGCAGATGCAGGAGGGTGCCCTACTCTCCCGAAAGAGACACCTATCTGTAATACCATATCAGCAGGCATTCTATACAAGTGTCACAGACCACAACCAGAGTACCTAGTCCTGGGAAGACCTCATGTTACCTGAGATCAAGACATTCTTCACCAAAGAAAGCAATCTATGGGACTACGCCCACCAGTGGAAACAGATTAAAAGTGTACTTTCCGATAGAACACTGATGCGCAATATAAAGATTCTGTTACATGTCTGTCAGATCCTATTAGATTCCAAGGGGCTGATTCAGTTCACTTTGCTGTCCCGCCGGAGTCTCGCATGATAAGACTTCATAAGATGTATGGTACCTGAAACATCTCTGATTTTTCCTTACACGTCATAGAGGTGCTAGCAAAAAAATCAGCCATGTTTCAGGGGACCGCAATACCCAGAATTGTGCCCAGCCACATATCACGCAAGACTCTTACGAGAGTTCAAGTTGATTTGATTTCATTCCCTTGTGACTCTATGGGGGGAATTCAATTAGAAGCAAAGTGTCTCACGACCATTCCGCAGATACTTTGCGACGGATATTTTATTTGTGCCCCATAGAGGTACAAGGAAAAATGAGCGGATATTTCTACCTAAGGAACATAAAAATGCGCAGATGGGATGTTCTAAGGGACATCACGGCTAATTGAATATTTCACCTTTATTTTAAATAACTATGTTTCTGACATCCCATATTTTCACCATTTACATAAGTTCTGTTAACAAAGGTGCAAGTTAACAGTTACATGTTAAAAGTATTTGCCTTATACATGCGGTTTCAGTTGCTTTTGAGCTTAAGTTTTAAGTACAAGTCAAACGCCAACCGGTACAACGTCTTAAACATGGACAATTACCATATTTGACTTTAAACTTTTCTGTTTTTCTTACCAATACACTGTCGGGTTAACCCTCATATATGAATTCTCTACACTAAGGAGACGTCATTTAAAAGCCCTTTGTATCCCATGTATTATTCATAAAACGCTAGCTCCAACTCTGCAAATTCGTTTAAGTCTCTTGTGTTGCATCTCTTTGTACATTGTAAGGGATATCATTGTGTCCAGGGGCTGGCTGGCAAATTTTAGGCTAAGGGGCAAGGACAGAGCACTGGCCCATGAGCAGCGACCTGTCCTTAAAAGGTAGTTTTAGGTATAGATTATCAAAACCAGGAGAAAATGGGTGTTTTGCCTGCAAAATGGCTTGTTTCCACTTTGCCCTATATATTAATCAAGTTACCACTTGCAATAACCCCTGTTGGGGGATGCTATTTATCAAGCATCAACGTGGTGCTCCCTGTTCTGGTAACACCATTCCCTACTATATTATATTTATTATTTACTATTAAAGAAGCCTTTCAGCTGCAGAATTTTCAAAAAATATATAACTAATAAAAAAAATGTTTTAACTTATTTAAATAAATATTGTTCATTTCTTCTTTTGGTACTTGTTAAGTAAACTACCTTCTTCCCCTTGAACCGCTGTTTCCAAATCTAGCACTTGAGCAGCAGTGGGAGATTTGAAAACAGCGGTTCAAATGGAATCTGCATGGCGCTGGTGAGCTACAGTGGCACCCGTATAGTTAACAAGTTCCATTTTACTGTTTTTGTAATTTAGCAATTGTATCTGATAAAGGCATTCACAGAACACGGTGTACTGCCTCAATGTTTGATATATAGGATCCAGTAGAGAGGATTATGTCTGTCGGTAACCCTATTAATATAGAGGGCAAAGCAAAAACAAGCCCTTTTAATACTACACTATGATACTAGCCATTTCCCTCATGGGCTGACCACACCCATTCAGTGGCTTTACGGAGACGCACACACTATATTATATGAGCATTACCATTGCGTTCTCCCGGTGGGCCCTTCATGCCCCAGTGCGACCATAAATAATAATATATGAAAAAAACTGTACATGCATATATGGGTAGGTTTCCAAATGAGAAGACATGGTCAACAATCCAGGAAAGGATGTCAAAGTCCTCAATCTCAATCCAAATGAAAGAAAGCTCCTACAAGAACTAGCACAGGCGGTACTTAGTACCAACTAGACCATAAAGGATATTTGGCACAACTTCCCCACAGTGCTGGAGAGGATGTCTTAAGCTAGGTTCCTTCTACTACACCTGGTGGACCTGTCCTAGATGCCTAGTCGCAAGTTATTGGGCCCCACTCTTCTTACAGCAATCCATGGAGAAAATTTCTGCATATATGAATAATGAGACTCATAAATTCATCCAGCTTTGGAGTATGATATTACTACAACACTTCAAACCCCCAATCCCGCCTCCTCCCATAAGTGGACCTTTGGTGGTTATTATCATGTTTTTGATCGATTCTACTTGGCTAGGCTTCATTTTGGCATAAGTCATTCAATAGGGGTCCAGTCCGGAGGGCACATACTCACTCCTGATTGTGCCCTACCCTCCTCCCTTCACTAAAGACAGCTAAAGCTCCTCCACATATTTAAGATAGTGTCCAGATAGGTCCTCATCAAGTTAAAAAGCTGAGAACAGGGGTGGAACATTGCGTCACCATGCAAACACTTAGAGGAAGGTCCAGCTATGAGTCTCCAGCCTTTCAGCGGAGCAGAGCAAGGGGCTCTACTGAGCAAGTGGATGTCATACTGATGCCCAATGTACTACAATTGCACCTTGACTGCACATGTGTCAATCTCGTTACATGATCAGAAGAGGATGGTCCCCTGGGAGGGTGACCTGGCACTGCCGTGCCTCACTCCCTTGTGGGCCCTATAGCAGCTGTAACATCTGCAGTGGCGTTAGTTCTGCCATTGCTGAAAATGCAGTCATCTAAGTTAATGTAACATCACAGGCCCTGCATCTGAGTATGACTCCACCAATCCACACAGTGCATTTCTACACAGTAACTCTACAATTCTGTCACTCAAACTCTGCCTACTTACATACCTCCCAACATTTATGCAAGCCAAATCGGGACAAAATACACCCCACTAGCGATCCACCCCACAGATCCACTTTTGGGCAATAGCTGCGGCCATTTCTATGTAGGGTCCACCTCATTCGAGGTCCCCAGTTCAACACTGTCAGTTGGGAGGTACCTACTTAGTAACAGAAGCACCTTCCTGCTTACATACCAAACCGAAACAGAGCTATGACTGTAAGCATGCAGGTTTGACATATTTAGTGAACTATAAGCACTCCAGTTATTTCATGTATAATCTTCAGCTCAGTATTAAACAGTTTTGATATATACTCATTTCAAATAGGGACTTTACTTGTTTTCTAAATAATATTGTTTTCGGTTTTTTTGGAACCATAATTTTGAAGAAGTGCCTCTGGTTGTTATAACTCTTTTATTGTATTTTGCAACTGCAACTTTGGAAATGGACTTATCCATAGTAGACATGGAATAATTAATATAATATTTATACTTGCCCTCTAAACAGCACTGAGAACTGGCATTCTTGTACCATGGGCCACCTGCATTTTTTTGTCTTTAAAACATTCCTAATAAATTGCTTGGCCGACTCTCGCTACCCCCACCCCTCCCAGGCTAGCCAGGTCCTCCTTGGTCCCCCCTGTTTATGGTGTATGATAACATTAGTGCTGCATGGTGGCTAAGTGGTTAGCACTTTAATATCTATCTCATATCTATATATCTATCTCATATGGAACTACATATATCTATCTATCTATATCTATTTATCTCATATCTATCTAACTAATATCTATATATCTATCTCATGTCTATCTAGCGCGGTGGCTCAGTGGTTAGCACTTCTGTCTCACAGCGCTGGGGTCATGAGTTCAATTTCCAACCATGGCCTTATCTGTGTGAAGTTTGTATGTTCTCCCCGTGTTTGCATGGGTTTCCTCTAGAGATGAGCGCACTCGGATTTCTGAAAACCGAGCCCACCCGAACGTTGCGGATCCGAGCCGGATCCGAGACAGATCCGGGTATTCCCGCCAATTGCAAAACTGAAAGAGAGGCTCTGAGTCATAATCCCACTGTCGGATCTCGCGATACTCGGATCCTATAAATTCCCCGCTAGTCGCCGCCATCTTCACTCGGGCATTGATCAGGGTAGAGGGAGGGTGTGTTAGGTGGTCGTCTGTCCTGCTATATCTCGTGCTGTTCAGTTCTGTGCTGTGCTGTTTTCTGTGTTCTGCTCAGTCCAGTGGTGCTGTGTCCTGTGCTCTGCCCTTCTGAGTTCAGTGGTGCTGCTGGGTCCTGTGCTGTGTCCTGTTCAGTCCAGTGGTGCTGTGTCCTGTGCTCTGTCCTTCTGAGTTCAGTGGTGCTGCTGGGTCCTGTGCTGTGTCCTGTTCAGTCCAGTGGTGCTGTGTCCTGTGCTCTGTACTTCTAAGGGCATTGTTATTCCCCCATTATTCCCAAACTATAAAAAAATTCAAAAAAAGTTATAAAAAAAATAAAAATATCCCAAAACAATCCTGCAGTATAAGTCCATTGGAAATGCTATATTACAAAGTTCACTGATTCAGCAGTATAAGTCTAGTGGTACTGCTATATTACAAAGTTCACTGATTTTGCAGTATAAGTCCATTGGTACTGCTATATTACAAAGTTCACTCATTCTGCAGTATAAGTCCATTGGTACTGCAATATTACAAAGTTCACTCATTCTGCAGTATAAGTCCATTGGTACTGCAATATTACAAAGTTCACTCATTCTGCAGTATAAGTCCAGTGGTACTGCAATATTACAAAGTTCACTTATTCTGCATTATAAGTCCATTGTTGTTACTGCCATATTACAAATTTCACTGATTCTGCCGAATAAGTCCAGTGGTACTGCTATATTACAAAGTTCACTCATTCTGCAGTATAAGTCCATTGGTACTGCAATATTACAAAGTTCACTCATTCTGCAGTATAAGTCCAGTGGTACTGCAATATTACAAAGTTCACTTATTCTGCAGTATAAGTCCATTGTTGTTACTGCCATATTACAAATTTCACTGATTCTGCAGTATAAGTCCAGTAATACTGCTATATTACAAAGTTTACTGATTCTGCAGTATAAGTCCAGTGGTACTGCAATATTACAAAGTTCACTGATTCAGCAGTATAAGTCCATTGGTAATGCTATATTGCAAAGTTCACTGATTCTGCAGTATAAGTCCAGTGGTACTGCAATATTACAAAGTTCACTGATTCAGCAGTATAAGTCCAGTGGTACTGCTATGTTACTGGCAGGTAAAAAAGGCAGTTTGGAAGCCCCTGTACAAACTGGCTCTATTTTACCTGAGTTGACCCCCCTCCAGTATGTACTTGGAAAGAGTTTTTAGTGCAGCGGGGAGCCTGGTCAGTGAGCGGCGAAGGAGGTTGCTTCCTCAGAACGTTGAAAAAATGATGTTCATAAAAATGAATTATCAATTCCTCAATCCAGTACAGCACTGCCCTCCAGATAGTACAGAGGGACCTGTGGTTGTGGAGTCCAGCGGGGACGAATTGATAATGTGTGAGGAGGAGGAAGTACACACTGTAGGGGGAGAGGAATCAGAGGTTGAGGATGAGGACGACATCTTGCCTCAGTAGAGCCTGTTTAGTTTGTACAGGGAGAGATGAATAGCTTTTTTGGTGTGGGGGCCCAAATAAACCAATCATTTCAGCCACAGTTGTTTGGTAGGCCCTGTCACTGAAATGATTGGTTTGTTAAAGTGTGCATGTCCTATTTCAACAACATAAGGGTGGGTGGGAGGGCCCAAGGACAATTCCATCTTGCAACTCTTTTTTTGCCATTATGTGACCATTCAACAGTCGTTTGCCATGAGCACAAAGTAAAACAAAATTAAAACAAATTCAACAAATTAAACCAAAAGTAAAATGCCCTGTCATAATCAAAAACAAGAGGTATTGACGTGCTTGAACTACTGTAGTGTTTATAACTTATAAACACTACACTTGAAAGCTTGAGCCTTTAAATGAAAAAGTCACTCTTCATTGCACGAATATTTGCAACAGGGACAATTTTTTGGTTAACAAAGTCAACAAATAACACTTCGACGCTGTCTGTCTTTCACATACTTGATTGGATCTCAATGATGAATGCTCTGTACCATGGTCGTCTAAAACAAGAGTTATTGACGTGCTATAACTACTGTAGTTTTTATAAATTATAAACACTACACTTGAAAGTTGGAGGAGGTATTGTGACCCCGGTACCAAATTGGGTACCGGGGCCACTCCACTATGCAGTCCAGATAGAGGCGTATCAGATATTAAACAACGTTGACTGTTGCTGCCAAATCATAAATTAATGAAAATGACCTGTCATCGTCAAAAACAAGAGGTATTGACACGCTCGAACTACACCCTGTATATGCTGCAGAGGATGTAGGAGCAGGCAGCTGTGCAGTGGAATTCAGACCATTTGAAGGCGGAGGTATTGTGGCCCCGGCACCAAATTGTGTACCGGGACCACTGCACTATGCAGTCCAGAAAGCTACCTCGGTGAAATGTTTTGGACTAAAAACAATATTGTGAGGTGTGAGGTGTTCAGAATAGACTGGGAATTAGTGGAAATGATTGTTATTGAATGTTATTGAGGTTAATAATAGCATAGGAGTGAAAATAAACCCAAAAAACTTGATTTTAACACTTTTTATGTTTTTTTCAAAATAAATCCGAATCCAAAACCTTAAATCCGAACCAAAACCTTTCGTCAGGTGTTTTGCGAAACAAATCCGAACCCAAAACCTCAATCAAATCCGAATCCAAAACACAAAACACGAGACACCAAAAGTGGCCGGTGCACATCCCTAGTTTCCTCCGGGTGCTCCGATTTCCTCCCACACTCCAAAAACATACTAGTAGGTTAAATGGCTGCTATCAAAATTAACCCTAGTCTCTCTCTCTCTCTCTGTGTCTGTGTCTGTGTGTGTATGTTAAGGAATTTAGACTGTAAGCCCCAATGGGGCAGGGACTGATGTGAATGAGTCCTCTGTACAGCGCTGCAAAATCAGTGGCGCTATATAAATAAATGGTGATGATGATGCTTCTTTGCCTTCAAGTCCTTTATTGTATTTTCTACCCAGAAGAAAGTACTGTGTGATTTTTATGGACAAATCAAGAGTATGTCACATCGGTACCCTTGTGTCCTGATTCCTGATGATTAACCCTAAATTACACTCTTTACAGCATCACACTTATTAATCCCATAGAGGAAAAAGCAGAAAAAGGTTTACTGTAGTTTTGAGGTTTGCCCTGCAGATGGAGGTGTGATCCATTGTTACGTCATTCTTTGCCAGGCTCGGTCATTACACTACACAGCTGCTGAAACAGAGATGTCACGCTGCGACGTTCTTGATGTATGATCCTGCCATGGATGCTATTTGCCCAAGAAAATACATATTAATGTTGGTTGTTGAAAGTTTTGGCACATCATGTGATGTCATGTATCTGCTTGCAGATTGCCATCTGCTGAGCAACATCCCCTCTCTTTATTGGCGCACAATCGCTTCCAACGGCATTCGTAGAACCATGTCACTGGCAAACGGCCTTTCATGTCGCGCAAGGAAAACACAGGAACACAGGAATTGAAATTCCATCCGTTCCGCTCACAGGGGGGTTTACATACTGAAACTTCTAGTCCCATTGAGCTGTTGTATTATGATAGATTATGGTGGTTATCTTATAGCTAACTGTGATTTTAGGCCACCTCCCTAGGGAGAGGGCACACACTTAACCTAGGCAATGGAAGTCAATTAATCCAAGGCGTCATTCAAACCAATGGTTGTTAATGTGAGCAGATAACCCTGTATTGGAGACTTTTACATGACCTGCACAAAGCATCAACCTTGATAAGAGTTACAAAACATACATACATTTTTACAACATTTTACTGACTAAAAAAATATGAAATATCATTATATTTGTTGCATAGAAAAATGCAGTCATTGAGATTTCATCTGTTTAAAGTGGGTTTACATACTGAAACTTCTGCCTTCATTGATATTGAATATGTTGTTGTATTGTGATAGATTATGGTGGTTATCTTGCGGCTAGCTACGGTTTTGGGCAGTCTCACTATGGAAAGGGCATATACTAAACCCCATAAGCCCCAGGCAATGGAAGTCAATTAATCCAAGGTGTCATTAAATACAACGATTGTTAATGTGAACAGATCACTGATGAGCTTTTACCTAAGGGCATAACTAGCCATAGAGTCCATGCGACTTCTATGTGGACCGGCAGCGCGGGGCCCTGTCTAGGCAGTTACATGATTTGGAAAATAATGAGGACAAAATTACTGTATATAGATATATATATATACTGACTAGCCACTGCCATCAGGAAACACTGTTGCCATGAAGGGGTGTACTTGGTCTGCAACAATGCTTAGGTAGGTGGTAAGTGCAATGCTTTGCACAGTACATTGTCCATGCCCGCATACTTACATTACCCCCTTAACAGCACCGATAACAGCATCGCGGTCACCAGTGACGTCATCAACTGTCGCCGAGTTCATCTTTCATCGTGATGCCTTGCAGTTGGTTGTCACCCTGGAGCCGTTCGCTGTGAAGACGTCGGGGTAAGTCTTGTCGGGGTAGCCAACATCGATATGATGATTACTACCGCCCTTTTTAATTTAAATGCTACAAACCTCTTTTGTATCCATTTCATACTTGGGGCAGTGACCAGCTGTTGTTCTATTAAACAATTAGAGAGCTTTCCTCAAATAGTAACTAGGGTGATAAAAATCAAATAAAGGATAGCATTATCTATACTGACTCCATTTGTGATTAGTGTAGGGATCATTTTGATGCAGACGAACATCTCAACATAAACAACACCCGGTATATTCTCAGAACTGAAATACATTAATTACAAATTCCATTACATGTTGATTTATATATATGTTATATATATATATAATTTTTGACATAAAATACTCAGCAAATGTCTGATAAAGTAAAACAAAACTCTAAAGTTTAGAGAAAGAGAGAGGGAGATAGAGAGTGTTACAGGGAGAGAGAGAGAGAGAGAGAGAGAGAGAGAGAGGGAGAGAGGGAGAGAGGGGTAGAGAGGGATAGGAGAGGTGGGGAGAGAAAGGGTGAGAGAGAGAGAGAGAGAGAAAGAGAGAGAGAGAGGGAGGGAGAGGGGGAGGGGGAGAGAGAGAGTGGGAGAGAAAGAGAGAGCGAGAGAGTGGGAGAGAGAGAGAGAGGGAGGGGAGAAAAAGAGGGGGAAGGGAGAGAGAGAGGGAGTGGGAGAGAGAGAGAAAGTGAGAGAGGGAGCGAGGGAGAGAGAGAGGGAGAGGAGGAGAGAGAGAGTGGGAGAGTGAGAGAGAGGGAGATTGAGAGAGAGGGAGAGGAGGGGGAGAGAGAGAGAGAGAGAGAGAGTGGGAGAGGGTGAGAGAGAGAGAGAGAGAAAGAGAGAGAGGTAGGGGGAGAGTAGGGGAGAGAGATAGAGTGGGAGAGTGGAAGAGGGGGAAGAAAAAGAAAGCGAGAGAGAGAAGGGGGGGAGAGAGGAGGAAGACAGAGAGAGTGGGAGAGAGAGAGAGAGAGAGTGGGAGAGTGAGAGAGGAAGGGGAGAAAGAGAAGGGGAAGGGAGAGAGAGAGAGGGGGAATGGGAGAGAGAGAGGAAGAGAGAGAGGGAGGGGGAGAGGGAGGGGAGAGAGAGAGTGGGAGAGTGAGAGAGAGGGAGATTGAGAGAGAGTGAGAGAGAGAGAGTGGGAGAGGGGGGAGAGAGAGAGCAAATTTTCTGACTGGCCTTTCATGAAATGATATGAATGGCATGAATCGCTAGTTCTTTCTCAAATAATTGGTTTACTAACACCTCCATATATTTATATGAATGCATATTCTTTGTTAGAATTACACCCATGTATAAACCTTTCCCGAACAAATAATTTTTTTTTCCACAGATATCCAATTTTGAACCATAACACTTCTTTATTCATATATGGAAATGACTTTGCACTAAGTATTTATATACAAAACATAAAAACATGTTTTATTCAACTGTAAAGCAAAGGTACCTTGTTAATGCTAAGCATGAACCTGTTTGGCCCCCATGAACTAGTAATATGACAGCTGTCAATCATCGATAAATGTCAGTGTGAAGAGGAATGGTTTTCCCTTTGCAGATAAACCTATGTCAGTATGATAAGCAACTAAAAAGAATGGAAACAGACAATCCACAGATGTTTATTTTCATACACTTTGCTGCCGTGACATATACTGTGTTAAAAATGATATGCTGGTTTGGTCTATACTATTTATACATTACACACTGCAGATATCATATCACTTACTAGGAGGTGAGGGGCAACTTTAGAGTTTGTTTAATAGTAAAGGTCTATCCACAGGTCGGGTTAATCCAGGTCATATCCTTAAGTTATGTTCTAGTTAATAGCTTGTACTTTTGTTCTGTCTTAGCCCACCCACACAATGGTAAAATAGTTCTGTACTTCATGATAAGTAATCTCTTTATCAGTTAAACAGAAATTATCTCTCTGCCATACCATTGTAGAGCTCTGGTGTGAGGATTCCAAAAATGTACAACACAGGCGGGTGTGATTTAGGACTTGTGGTCTCCTTATCTTACTGTATATATCTTACTGTGTATTAGCTCTCTAATCTCCTGCTCCTTGTGTCAACTTTATAGGTGATTTTATCAGGTCAGGAATTTTGGACTCAGTAAATGTGTTTATCTGGGAATAGTTATTGCTCCCAGCAAGAATGGAACTTAGGATACTTGCAGGGAGCTTGTGTTATAGGGCACCATTCAAAAATGTTTATTCATCCATTGAATGTGGCAGCTATTTTTTTTTTTTTTTTTAGCCTGTTTGAGTATCGTTCCTTTCTTTTGTATTCTTTAATAAAGTCTGCATAAAAAAGCTGCAGTAGAGTTTGTCATGCTGTGCAACATATCTGAGTGGAATCTTAGATTCACGGGGCACCTTGGACTATCAAACTGATAGCAAACTAATATAATGTTTTATGAATTTAGAATATACACAAAAAAACTTATATAAGACATTTTTGAGCCCATATCAAGGATTACATAGCTCCACTAATTCTGCAGCGCTGTACAGAGAACTCACATCAGTCCGTGCCCCATTGGAGCCTACAGTCTAATTTTCCTAACACACACACTCAAACCAAGATCAACTTAATAGCAGCCAATTAACCTACTAGTATGTTTTTAGAGCTTCGGAGGAAACTGGTGGAAACTCACGCAAACATGGGAAGAACATACAAACTCTACACAGATAAGGCTATAGTTGGGATATTATTGTATATATTTGTTATGTTTTATATGTTTTATTAAAATTTTACGTCATATTCAAGAGATGGATTTATGTGACTATCTCTTTTGAAATTGTCCAATCATAACACACTTGGGTAGAATACCTCTCAGCGCTGTATCTTTCTTCAGTCTATATAGTTGGGAATTTAACTCATGACCCCAGTGCCAGTGCTGTGAGGGAAAAGTGCTAACCACTAAGCCATCATGCTGCCCATTGGTCTTCATTCAATTTTTTTTGCATCTCTAGGGCTTTCTGCTTTCACCCTCCAATCAGGGCTGGCACTACCATTAGGCGAAATAGGTGAATGTCTAGAGCAGGCCTGTGGCTCTCTAGGTGTTGTAAAACTACAAGACCAAGGATGCTTTGCTGGCAGGGTATTTTGCAACTTGTAGTTTTACAACACCTGGAGAGCCACAGGCCAGGTCTAGATCATCAACATTTCAGGAGAACCTAAAACACTGAATGACTAAAATCTTAAGGGTATTTTATTATTATTATTATTAATATTTATTTATAAGGCGCTACAAGGCATCCGCAGCGCCGTACAGAGACAAACAAAATCACAATAAAATGGGAGACAGCACAGTACATTAAACACAGCAACTCAGTACGCTCAATGCACAGCTAGAGAGGGCGGGGAAGGGGGAGGGAGGATCCGCAAACGACGGGGCCCAAGAAGGAGGGCGCGGAAGACAGGGAGACCCCCAGGGGGGAGGAGGGAGCGAGAGTGGACGTGGGGTGGAGGACCCTCGAGGAGGAGGGCTAAGTAGCTGGAGAGCAGAGTTAGAAGTGGTGGAAACAGGAGGAGAGATGGCCCTGCTCAGAGGAGCGTACAATCTAAGGGGAGGGGTGGACAGACAGAGAGAGGGAGAGTAGGGGGACAGAGGCAGAAGATAAGGTAGGAAGTTAAGTGGGAGACAGAAAGGCTTTAAGAAAAAGGTGAGTTTTTAGGGCCCGTTTGAAGCTGGACAGATTAGGGGAAGTTCTGATGGAGGGAGGGAGCTTGTTCCAGTGGAGGGGGGCAGCGCGGGCGAAGTTTTGGATATGCGCGTGGGAGGAGGTTATAAGGGGGGAAGAGAGGCGACGGTCAGAGGCAGAACGGAGAGGGTGGGATGGAGCATGAATAGAGAGGAGGGTGGAGATGTAGGGCGCAGTGGAGTTGGCGAGGGCCTTGTAGGTGAGTGTGAGGAGCTTAAAGATGATTCTGAAGGGGAATGGGAGCCAGTGAAGGGCTAGGTAGAGGGGGGAGACAAAAGAGTAGCGGCGAGAGAGGAAAATAAGCCTAGCTGCAGCGTTAAGGACGGATCGAAGGGGATCGAGATGAGAGTGGGGGAGGCCAGTGAGGAGGAGGTTGCAGTAGTCCAGGCGGGAGATGATCAGAGAGTGGATAAGGCATTTGGTGGCATCTTGGGAGAGGAAGGGCCGGATGCGAGCGATGTTGCGCAGCTGGAAGCGGCAGGATTTAGCAAGAGAGAGGATGTGGGGGCCAAAGGAGAGAGAGGAGTCGAGGATGATACCAAGGCAGCGAAGTTGGGGGACAGGGGAGATAGAGGTGTTGTCGACAGTGATGGAGAGGTCAGAAGGGGATGGGGTATGAGAGGGAGGAAAAACTATGAGCTCAGTTTTGGCAAGGTTAAGTTTGAGGAATCGAGAGGACATCCAGGAGGAGATGGCAGAGAGGCAGGCGGACACCCAAGAGAGGAGGGAGGGAGAGAGATCAGGAGAGGAGAGGTATAGTTGAGTGTCGTCAGCGTAAAGGTGGTAGCTGAAGCCGAAGGAGCTGATGAGTTCACCCAGGGAGGAGGTGTATAGAGAGAAGAGTAAGGGTCCCAGAACAGAGCCCTGAGGGACCCTGACTGGAAGGGTGGAAGGGGGGGAGAGAGACCCAGAGGTGGTGACAGAGAAGGAACGGTGAGTAAGGTAAGAGGTGAACCAGGACAGGACTGGGCCGGAGAGGCCGAAAGACTGGAGGGTGTGAAGGAGGAGGGGGTGGTCAACGGTGTCAAAGGCTGCAGAGAGGTCAAGGAGGATGAGAAGGGAGAAGTGGCCCCTGGCTTTTGCAGAGAGGAGGTCATTGGTGACTTTAGCCAGGGCAGTTTCAGTGGAGTGGAGGGGGCGGAAACCAGACTGGAGAGGATCAAGGAGGGAGTATTCAGAAAGGTAGGAGGTGAGACGGCTGCAGACGAGCCTCTCGAGAATTTTGGAGGCAAAAGGGAGAAGAGATATGGGGCGATAGTTCGAGAGAGAAGTGGGGTCGAGATTAGGTTTCTTAAGAATGGGGGATACGAGAGCATGTTTGAAGGAGGAGGGGAAGATGCCAGTGGAGAGGGAGAGATTAAAGAGGTGAGCGAGGTGGGAGCAGGTGGTGGGGGAAAGGGAGCGAAGAAGGTGGGAGGGGATGGGATCCAGGGGGCAGGTAGTGGGGGGGAGGATAAAATGAGAGAGTGGACTTCCTCGCCGGTGGTGGGACGGAAGGAGTGGAGGGGAAGGTGGTTGGGGGGGGAGGACAGAAGAGTGGGAGGGGTGGAAGAGAGAGTGGAGGAGGTGATTTCAAGTCGGATGGCCTCGATTTTAGAGGAGAAGAAGGAGGCGAAATCAGAGGCAGTCAGGGAGGAGGGGGAGGGGAGGGGGCCAAGAGAGTGCTGAAGGTGGCAAAGAGGCGGCGGGGGTTAGAGGACTGGGAAGAGATGAGGGATTTAAAGAAAGATTGTTTAGCGAGTGAGAGGGCAGAGCTGTAGGATGAAAGGATGAATTTAAAGTGGAGGAAGTCAGCCAGGGAGCGGGATTTTATCCAGTCACGTTCGGCGGAACGGGAGCATTTTTGGAGGAAGCGGGTAAATTTGGAGTGCCAGGGTTGGGGTTTGGAGCAGCGGGGGTGGACGGAGTGGGCAGGGGCGACCGCGTCCAGAGCGGAGGTGAGGGTGTGATTGTAGAGGGAGACCACCTGGTTGGGGCAGGCCTGGGAGGAAAGGGGAGAAAGGAGGGTATCGAGAGAGGAGGACAGAGAGGCAGGGTCAAGAGCATCGAGGTTGCGTATGGACAGAATAGGTTTGGGCAGGGGGAGGGGAGCAGGAGAAGAGGAGAGAGAGAAGGAGAGAAGATGGTGGTCGGATAGAGGAAAGGGAGAGATGGAGAAGTCGGAGAGATTACATAGGTAGAAGAAGTGTAGTGTTTAAAGGGTAGTGTTTAATTATTTGTATAAACTTGAGGGTGCCCAGTGTGCTTCTTATCTGCCAAGTTGTTGACTTCTGCTCTTCTGTGTCAGCAGTTAGGCTTAGTGGTGGGTCCAGTGGCGGATCCACCACTTACTCCACACAAAGCAGCAGGTGGGATGGGGGGTTTGATAGTTTGCAGCACATGAGGGGAGGTGGCAGAGCCGGATTTAGACCCCATGGGTCCCTTGGCAAGATACTGGTTTGGGGTCCCCCTCCCTGAAACAATCCATGGCACTATATTTTTTTTAGCATAGTATATATTAACTTTTAGCATCTACTAGAAAAGATAATGCAAACAATGTTATACCAAAAAATATTAACTTTGTAAATCCTTACCTAAGTGAGTGCAAGTAATATTGTATAAAATTATTTCATAGCTTTAAATGCCTTATATCAGATAAAGTGCAAACAATGTTAACTTTGAACTTTGTCTGATATAAGGCATTTAATGCTAAGACATTGTTAACCCAAACTGTTTGACTGGAGAGTGTACATTATTACAATAATTATATTTGAATAATAGGAGTTTTTTCAATAATATTTTATAATGATTACTTTTCATTACTCACCTTTGCTGATGAAAAAAAGGCTATTTCCCTCCCTGCTGGCTGCTATTATTGGTCCAACTCTGCTCAGTCTACCTCAATCCTCCGTACGATGTCATTTCATTCCCTGCACGCCCAGTCCAAGCTCACTGAGCCTGCGCAAGCTCTCACAGCTCCCCCCTACAAAGAATGTATTTTGGCAAATTTGTTGGAGAAGTATAAGAGAGAATTTTTTTTCCCCAACCTCATCAACACACTGTGCCCTCCATCATGCTTTTGCCCTTTTATCATCACACTGTGCCCCCTTCACCACCACACTGTGCCCTCCATATTTTTGCTCCCCCCTTCTCTTATTTCCCTCACCCTATGTGCACTCCATGCTTGTTCCACATTTCTATCATTTCTCTCACCCTATGTGCCTCCATTATTTTACTTACCTTTCAATTGCCTTTTTCTCTTCTTTTTTCTTCTTTTCTTTTCTGTTCTGTTCTTCTTTCTTTTATGTGGCGCCGCTGCTGCTCCCCTATGCTTCTCGCTTAATACTCATTGAAAATGACATCGGGCGTGACGTTCAATGGGAGAGAGGAGGAGAGGAGACTACCAGGCGACTTTGATTTTTTTTTTCTTAATTCAGTTTCGGGGCCGCGATTATGTTTACTATGCCGGCAGACAGAGGGGGATGGCAGGCCCCTCCGCCTTGCCTACCCCACTCACCATCGGCTCTGGGGGGGCCCTCTGGGGACCGCTGGGCCCTAGGCAGTTGCCTACGTTGCCTAGCGGTAAATCCAGCCCTGGGAGGTGGCACCCAGAGTGCTTACACCAGCCTTGCCTCCTCTCCATTGCCAGGAGTTCAAAGGTTCCCCTCCTTCAAAGTAAATTTTTATAAAATAAATTATTGATATATTCTACTTGCAATTCAATCCAGCTAGAAGATGTAATATTGCACCTTGGCAGAAACATATTACACTATAGGGGGTGTGGTGGAGGCGGCAAACTTAAAATATGTGGACAGATGTAAAGTTGAGAGGGGAGATACCTCCTAGCTCAACTCTAAATAAACTTTAAATATACAACATGCTTTGTCCCGCTACAAATTTTCAACCTTTATCCCATAAAATAAAAGGAAGCGTATTAGTGTCTGTAAAAGTTTGACTAACCCTACAGTGACTGGTATTGTCCTAACTTATCTGTCAAGAGTTAAGTAATCAGCTGATAGCTTGGTATGTCACATGACCATTACGTCACATGATGTCACATGTGCATGTCTACCTCTTAAAGACCTGGTAAGTGAATACAACTGCTCCTGGGTGAATTGCTCAGTGTATTGCACGTTTAAGCATTAAAAAGTCAGGGTCTGTCACATAGCTGGTTTATCTCCAACAAGGTAAGCAAGAAATAGTACATACCTCAAGCCTCTAAACTATATCTAATTATATTATATCCACATGGAAATCAGGACTGGTGCTAGCATGTCCGGCGCCCCTCTGCAAAAAACCAAACTTGTGCCCTCCTCTTTTATAAATGATTTGTTCATTTAATACTGCTTTTCTTTTTTTTTCTTTTTTAATAGAAATCATATAATAAACTTTAATAAAGATAGTAACTCAAATAAACACATTAAACAGTGAACATTTATTGCATTATGAATAATATAAATGAAGAATATATTCTTTGTAATAAAGTTTAACATTTTTGGCAAAATAGTTTGGTGAGAAGTATAGGAGACAATAATGTGAAAATGCAATGTACACATAATTCTTTTAAAGTCTCTACACAGCAGCGAGTTATATCTTCCAGGCTAACACATCAGTCATGTAATCATTCTGATCTTGCATATCATGCTGCTGGAAAGGGTAATGGTGAGATTTAAAAAATAAACAAATATATATTTATATATATATATATATATATATATATATATATATACACACAATTATTTTTAAGTGTATAAATGTGTGTGTGTGTGTTTATATATATATATATATATATATATATATATATATATAAATATATATATATATATATATATATATATATATATATATATATGCAAATATATACATATATATAAATATATATATATATATATATATATATATATATATGTGTGTATATATATCCATATATATAAATATATATATATATATATATATATATATATATATATGTTATATAATATATATACTATATAATATATATATGAACACACACACACTCACATATATATATATATATATATATATATATATATATATATTTAAAGTTATTAGTTACAACCATTTATCCTTGCGTGCCTTCATCCTTGCAAATCTGGAAATCAAATCTTCAATCTTCTGCTGGGCACATACATCGCTCTCAATAGCAACTATCGCTAGGTTTACAAGCCTTTGGGAAATGCTGGATTGCAAATCATTTTTTATTAATTTTAACCTTGAAAAATATATTTCCCCACTTGCTACGCTAACAGGAAGTGTCAGCAATATTCTTAGGGCAATGCTAAAATTCGGGAATGACAAATCATTGGTTTGAATAAATTTCAATATTTCATAAGAATTACTTAATTTTGGTCATTCCAATTTAAATAGATCTTTGAAGGCACATAGGTCATCATATAACTTTGACTCTTTGATGTCTCTGTTATTACTGTCAGATAAGTGGATTTGCAGACTATTGTATTGCCGTTTCAGCTTCTCCTGGTCTGGTTCATCAAATTTATTGATATCATACAAAAAAGCAAATCTATTGTTATGCTATTGTAACTGCTCAAAACGTTCATCAGGAGATGAGGCACCCCTAGGCCAAAATAAATACAAAAAATAGATAAACTAGAGGGGACCATCTCCTCCTTCATTCCACTGTTTCTCCTTCATCACACTGTGCCCCCTTCATCACACTGTGCCTCCTCCTTCATCCCACTCTACCACTCCCCATTCATCATGTGGTGCCCCTCCTTCATCACACTGAGCCCCTCCTCCATCACATGGTGCCCCCTTCATTATACTGTGCCTCCTCCTTCATCACACTGTGCCCCCTCAATTACACTGTGCCCCCTCCTTCATTACACTGCAACCTCCTTCATCACACTGTGGCCCTCCTTCAATATACTGCACCCTCCTTCATCACACTGTGGCCCTCCTTCAATATACTGCACCCTCCTTCATCACACTGTGCCCTCCTTCATCACAATGTGCCCCCTTCATCACACTGTGCCCCCTCCTTCATCACACTGTGCTCTCCTTCATCACACTGTTACTGCTTCATCACACTGTGCCCCCCTTCATCACACTGTGCCTCCTCATCACACTATGCCCCCTCTTTCATCACACTGTGCCTCCTCATCACACTGTTACTGCTTCATCACACTGCGCTCCTCTTCATCACACTGTGCCCTCCTTCATCACACTGTTACTGCTTCATCACACTGCGCTCCTCTTCATCACACTGTGCCCCCTCTCTGCACGGCTCCTTAGCATCAAATTTTATATTGCATTCGTTGAATTACAGACAACCAATGTAGAGACTGACAGAGTGGCTCAGCAGAGGAATAACGGTTTGCAAGGAAAATCAATCGAGCCGCTGCGTGCAAAATAGATTGTAGGGGTTCAAGTCTGACTTTGGGAAGACCACTAAGGAGGGAATTGCAATAGTGAATGCGAGAGATGTGTGCATGAAGTAAGGTTTTTGCAGTGTCTTGTGTGAGATATGTGCGTATTCTGGAAATGTTCTTTAGATGTATATACCGGTAACATGATTTAGATATAAAGTTGATGTGGGGAATAAACGACAGTTGTGAATCAAGGATTACACCTAGGCAACGAGCTTGCGGGTTGGGATTTATGGTCATGTTATCAACAGAAATAGAAATGTCAGGCAGGAAGCTTCTGTTTTTGGGTGGGAATATTATTAATTCAGTTTTTGAAAGATTGAGTTTGAGTTGGCGAGAAGACATCCAAGATGAAATGGCAGAAAGACAGTCAGTAACGCGAGACAACACAGATGGTGAAAGATCAGGAGACGATAGATAGATATCTGTATCATCCGCATAGAGATGATACTGAAATCCAAAGGAGCATCCACCACTTACCACATTTCTTCGGCCCTGATGGATATACTAGTTGCAGTTACACCTAACTTTCACGTGGAGCTAAGACTACTCATTCAGCAAGACTGGATTTGTTCCAACTGTCACTATATACACTATCTTGCCTTGGGTATTATTCCTGAATCTAATCTTTTAAAATGCATTTACAACCCCACTAAACCACATCTATAAGATGTTATCAGTATTTATGATAATTTTTCTGTGAATGTATTGATAACATTTGCAACATGTAACAATATAATAATAGTTACTCTCCATTAACTTATATATGTCAATTGTGCTGGTAGTAAGTCTTATAGAAGTTATTTATTAACATGTGATGTGTTTAAAATGAAGGGGTTAACATCATTGTACTGGTGAAGTAATGTCTAACACCTGTTGAGCAGGGTGAGGCATAAATAGAGCTGGGGCATTGTACCTTATGTATTCTTGATAAAGGGAGACTGTGTCCCCAAAATATTGCAGTTTTTTATGTCTAAATAAATCTGGCCCTCTGTCTCTATGTAAATCTTTTCAATGTGTCTGAACCTCTAATTGCTCTTAAGACTTACAGCTTGATCTGTGCTGAATACGTTGCTGAAGAGCACAAGATAAGAGTTTGTACTTGTTAGAAGTTTGTACTTATTAGGACTTAATCGGTACATTGGGTTGTAGAGGCTTTGTTTAACATTGTCTAGCAAATATACTTGAGAGAGGGACATTAAGTCCACGACTTTCCCTAATAAGATGTATGTCATGGCTTTGGTGCAGGATGTATATATATACAATCAATACATCAGCAGAGTGAATCTTGTGATCGTGCGCAGTGACAATAGACTTGTTCCGGACAGAAAGTCTTCTAAGCACTCAGCACTACGCATCAAATCTTTTAAAGTCAGACTGAAACAATTGGTGGTGATTCAAGGCATTTTCCTTTAACTACGCAAACCATTCTGGCAAGCTGCAACACAGCTAACAAGCCCTCTTACAAGGAATTAGCAAACTGGGAAGTCTTAATAATGTTGAAGAATAAAGAGCTCTTGTGGGTCCTGACATCACTATTGTTTTGAGATGAAGTAGCTGGGACGGTCACACCCAGCTGCATTCCTTAGAGATATTTCAAACTATGTGGCCAGTCATGTAGGTGACTTAGTTCAAATATATATATATATATATATATATATATATATATATTAGGGATGTGCACCGGCGACTTTTGAGGTCTCGTGTTTTGTGTTTTGGATCCGGATTTTCGTTATTTTTGAGGTTCGGATTTGTCTCGCAAAACACTTGACGAAAGGTCTCGGTTCGGATTTAAGGTATTGGATTCGGATTTTTTTTGAAAAAAACATAAAAAGTTTAAAAATCAAGTTTTTGGGCTTATTTTCACTCCTAGGCTATTATTAACCTCAATAACATTCAATAACAAGCATTTCCACTAATTTACAGTGTATTGTGAACACCTCACAATATAGTTATTAGTCCAAAACGTTGCAACAAGGTATCTTTCTGGACTGCGTAGAGGAGTGGGTCACCACAATATATATTAAAAACCCTGAACTTTTATGATTCGCACCAATAATTGTACCTGGACTGCGTAGAGGAGTGGGTCACCACAATATCTTAAAAACCCTGAACTTTTATGATTCGCACCAATAATTGTACCTGGACTGCGTAGAGGAGTGGGTCACCACAATATATTAAAAACCCTGAACTTTTATGATTCGCACCAATAATTGTACCTGGACTGCGTAGAGGAGTGGGTCACCACAATATCTTAAAAACCCTGAACTTTTATGATTCGCACCAATAATTGTACCTGGACTGCGTAGAGGAGTGGGTCACCACAATATCTTAAAAACCCTGAACTTTTATGATTCGCACCAATAATTGTACCTGGACTGCGTAGAGGAGTGGGTCACCACAATATCTATTAAAAACCCTGAACTTTTATGATTCGCACCAATAAATGTACCTGGACTGCGTAGAGGAGTGGGTCACCACAATATATATTAAAAACCCTGAACTTTTATGAATCGCACCAATAAATGTACCTGGACTGCGTAGAGGAGTGGGTCACCACAATATATATTAAAAACCCTGAACTTTTATGATTCGCACCAATAAATGTACCTGGACTGCGTAGAGGAGTGGGTCACCACAATATCTATTAAAAACCCTGAACTTTTATGATTCGCACCAATAAATGTACCTGGACTGCGTAGAGGAGTGGGTCACCACAATATATATTAAAAACCCTGAACTTTTATGATTCGCACCAATAAATGTACCTGGACTGCGTAGAGGAGTGGGTCACCACAATATATATTAAAAACCCTGAACTTTTATGATTCGCACCAATAAATGTACCTGGACTGCGTAGAGGAGTGGGTCACCACAATATATATTAAAAACCCTGAACTTTTATGATTCGCACCAATAAATGTATCTGGACTGCGTAGAGGAGTGGGCACTGGGCACCACAATAAAATATATAAAAAACCTTCAACAGATCTGCATTACACTACACATACGGCTGCTCCTCCATCCTCTCCATCATATACATGTTGGAGTTTTAGCGTGTGACAACCTCTTGTTTTTGATAATGTCAGTGCATTTGGAATATTTTTCAATTTGCCCCACACCACTGAATGTACTTTATCTATGATACGCAATACGCATCTATCTATCTTGACTGCGTAGTGTGGTGGCCCCGGTACACAATTTGGTACCGAGGCCACAATATAATTTAAAAACCCTCCACGTGTCGGAATTCCACCAAACAAGTATCTGGACTGCATAGTGGGGTGGCCCCGGTACCCAATTTGATACCGGGGCCACAATACCTCCTCCAAACATGCTCCAGACAATTCGTCATTGACAGACCCCAGACAGACAGGGTCGTAGTGTTATTGTTTGACTTTGTAAACCCAAAAAAATGTCCCTGTTGCACATAGTCGTGCAATGAAGACTGACTTTTTCATTTAAAGGCACGATCTTTAAAGTGTAGTGTTTGTAAGTCTAAGTCATATTATACTTTTGGTAAAATTGGTTTTTTTTGTTCCTCTTTATGGTAATTAATTAGTAATAGAATTAAAGTAGGAAATAGAATTAAATAGAATTAAAGTAGGAAATAGAGTGGTATAGAGTTGTAGTGTGGTATAGATAGAGTGGTCCACACAATATAATAATAAAACCCTCAACTGGTCTGAATTCCACCAAACAAGTATCTTGACTGCGTAGTGTGGTGGCCCCGGTACACAATTTGGTACCGAGGCCACAATATAATTTAAAAACCCTCCACGTGTCGGAATTCCACCAAACAAGTATCTGGACTGCATAGTGGGGTGGCCCCGGTACCCAATTTGATACCGGGGCCACAATACCTCCTCCAAACATGCTCCAGACAATTCGTCATTGACAGACCCCAGACAGACAGGGTCGTAGTGTTATTGTTTGACTTTGTAAACCCAAAAAAATGTCCCTGTTGCACTTGCACATAGTCGTGCAATGAAGACTGACTTTTTCATTTAAAGGCACGATCTTTAAAGTGTCAGAAAGAGAGAGAAGACACAGGAGAGGAGAGTTGTAGCTGGGGACCTGGGGTGGAAGCTCCCAGGCTCCCCCAGCATTGCCTGGAAGTCTGAGCGTGGTGACTGAGCCAGGGCAAGGAATGTGTGCCCTGGATGAGGGGGAGAACTCCATGCCACTATAGTGAACCCAAGAGAGAGGGGGACACTGCACATGGAAGAGGCCCTGGAGTGAGGGCTGCTACAAGAGGCATGGTAGCTGTAGTGTCAGATCCTGAGGCTGAGAGTACACAGAGTGACGTGTCAGAGCACAGGAGACATTATCCCCGCAGAGGAGGGATGAGCTGCAGTTGAGAGGTCTGTTGTTGAAATAGGACATGCACACTTTAACAAACCAATCATTTCAGCGACAGGGCCTACCAAACAACTTTGACTGAAATGATTGGTTTGTTTGGGCCCCCACACCAAAAAAGCTATTCATCTCTCCCTGTACAGACTAAACAGGCTCTACTGAGGCAAGATGTCGTCCTCATCCTCAACCTCTGATTCCTCTCCCCCTACAGTGTGTACTTCCTCCTCATCACACATTATCAATTCGTCCCCGCTGGACTCCACAACCACAGGTCCCTCTGTAGTATCTGGAGGGCAGTGCTGTACTTCATTGAGGAATTGATTATTCATTTTTATAAACATCATTTTTTCAACGTTGTGAGGAAGCAACCTCCTTCGCCGCTCACTGACCAGGTTCCCCGCTGCACTAAAAACTCTTTCCGAGTACACACTGGAGGGGGGACAACTCAGGTAAAATAGAGCCAGTTTGTACAGGGGCTTCCAAACTGCCTTTTTTTCCTGCCAGTAACAATATGGACTGTCTGACATGTCTACTTGGATGGTGTCAGCAAAGTAATCATCCACAATCTTTTCTATTGTCACAGCATCCAATGCAGCGAGAGTAGACATGTCTGCAATGGTTGGCAGGTCCTTCAGTCCGGACCAGATGTTATCAGCATCCCCGCCAGTGCCTCTTTTGGGAAAACTGAGCTTTTTCCTCGCAGCTATAGATGTGGAAGAAAATGAGGGTGGAGCTGTTGGCATGTCACGGTCCTCTTCAGAGGACAATCTCCTGACCAGCAGGTCTTTGCACCGCTGTAGATTTGTGTCCGCCGGAAACAGAGACACAACATACGCTTTAAACCGAGGATCGAGCACGGTGGCCAGAATGTATTCCTCTGACTTTAAAAGAGTGACCACCCTCGGATCCTGGCAAAGCGTACGAAGGGCTACATCCACAAGAGCTACATGCTTGCTGTAATCGCAATGGCTTACCAGCTCCTCCCTCACTTTCTCCAGCTGCTTCTGCAACAGCCTGATCAGGGGAATGACCTGACTCAAGCTGGCAGTGTCGGAACTGACTTCTCGTGTGGCAAGTTCAAATGGCTGCAGAACCTTGCACAACACGGAAATCAGTCTCCACTGCGCTTGACTCAGGCGCATCCCCACTCCTTTGCCTATGTCGTAGGTGGCTGTGTAGGCCTGAATGGCCTTTTGCTGCTCCTCCATCCTCTGCAGCATATAGAGGGTGGAGTTCCAGCGCGTCACAACCTCTTGTTTGAGGTGATGGCAGGGCAGGTTCAAGCTTTTTTGATGTGCCTCTAGTCTGCGGTAGGCACTGGCTGAATGCCGAAAGTGTCCAGCAATTTTGCGGGCCACCGCAAGCATCTCCTGCACACCCCTGTCACTCTTGAGGTAATGCTGCACCACCAAATTAATGGTGTGGGCAAAACATGGGACGTGCTGGAAATTGCCCATATTTAATGCCCGCACAATGTTACTGGCATTGTCTGACACCACAAATCCCCATGAGAGTCTAAGTGGGGTAAGCCACTGGGAGATAATTTCCCTCATTTTCTCTAATATGTTGTCAGCGTTGTGCCTCTTATTAAAGCCTGTAATGCACAATGTTGCCTGCCTTTGCATGAGCAGCCATTTTGTAGATGCTGCTACTGATGCAGCTGTTGCTGTTGCTGCGGAAGGGGATGCATCTACCCAGTGGGCTGTCACAGTCATATAGTCCTTCGTTTGCCCAGAACCACTTGTCCACATGTCCGTGGTTAAGTGGACAGTGGGTACAACCGCATTTTTAAGAGCACTGAGGACACTTGATCGTACTTCTCTGTACATTTTTGGTATCGCCTGCCTAGTGGCCTAGTGAAGTGGAATCTCGAGGGGATTTGGTACCGGGGACACAATACCTCCATCAACCCTCTAAATCCCACTCCACTGATGGCGGACACCGGGCGCACGTCTAACACCAACATTGCAGTTACAGCCGCAGTTATACGCTTTGCAATAGGGTGACTACTATCGTATTTGGTGGTCATGGCAAACGACTGTTGGACGGTCAATTGTTTGGTGAAAGACTTAGCGGTCTTACGACTTCCCCTCTGGGAAGATGACCGACTAACAGCAGCAACAGCAGCAGTGGCAGTAGTAGGCGTACCGCTGCAGGATTCCTCGGATGAATCCCGTATTGAGGAGGACTCAGTCTGGCTGCTGACTTGGGCTGCAGGACTGAATCTGATGGAGATTGTGGAGGAAGTTGACGAGGAGGGTGTTGCTGGTGTGTATCCAACTGGACCACGGGATTTAGATGTCCCTGTACCGATGAGGGTCCTAGCCCCAGTTCCTGAACTAACCACTGAACTATGAAGGTTATTCAGGTGACGTATAAGGGAGGATGTTCCTAGGTGGGCAAGATCCTTACCCCTGCTTATTTGAGCTTTACATAAGCTACATATTGCCATACATTGGTTGTCTGGATTTGGATAAAAATAACTCCAGACCGAAGAGGTGCATTTTTTGGTCTTCTGACCAGGCATGACGATGGGCTTTTTCATCCCATGGACATCAGCTGTTTCCCCCCCTGGTGCCTCATTTACAATAACCACATCACCATCCTCATCATCAAGTTCCTCCACAGCGCCAGCTACATCATCAATAGCCTCCTCCCGAGCCACCTCTTCCCGTACAGTGATGGGAAGGTCAGGCTTGACAACCACCAACACCCTTGGACTCGCCTTGGGGATTTGTGATAATTTCTCTTTAGAAGGCAGAGTTGTTTGCTGTTTTGTTGCTGACAGCATAACTCTCTTCAATTTTTTGTAGGGGGGGGAGGAGGAGGAGGGCTAAGATCCGTGGGTGAAGCTGAACCACTAGTCATGAACACGGGCCAGGGCCTAAGCCGTTCCTTGCCACTCCGTGTCGTAAATGGCATATTGGCAACTTTACGTTTCTCCTCAGATGATTTTAAGTTTCTCTTTTTGCTACTTTTTCTTAACTTGGGCTTTTTGGATTTTACATGCCCGGTACTACGAGATTGGGCATCGGGCTTGGAAGACGACGTTGATGGCATTTCATCGTCTATGTCATGACTAGTGGCAGCAGCTTCAGCATTAGGAGGAAGTGGGTCTTGATCTTTCCCTACTTTATCCTCCAAATTTTTGGTCTCCATTATATGTAGCACAAGATACTGCAGAATGTGTGAACTTGGTAATATTGCAGTACCAATGGACTTATACTGCTGGATTGGTTTTGCAAATTTGGTTATAATTATTATATATTTTTTTTTTTTTTAATTTTTTATTTTTTTTTACTTTTTTTTTATTTTTAAAAAACTTGGGAATAGTGGGGAAATAACTATGCCCTTAGAAGCACAGAGCACAGGACACAGCACCACTGGACTGAACAGGACACGGCACAGGACCCAGCAGCACTACGGAACTCAGCAGGACAGAGCACAGGACACAGCACCACTGGACTGATACTGCAGAATGTGTGAACTTGGTAATATTGCAGTACCAATGGACTTATAATGCTGGATTGGTTTTGCAAATTTGGTTATAATTATTATATTTATTTATTTTTTTTAATTTTTTATTTTTTTTTACTTTTTTTTTATTTTTAAAAAACTTGGGAATAGTGGGGAAATAACTATGCCCTTAGAAGCACAGAGCACAGGACACAGCACCACTGGACTGAACAGGACACGGCACAGGACCCAGCAGCACTACGGAACTCAGCAGGACAGAGCACAGGACACAGCACCACTGGACTGATACTGCAGAATGTGTGAACTTGGTAATATTGCAGTACCAATGGACTTATAATGCTGGATTGGTTTTGCAAATTTGGTTATAATTATTATATTTTTTTTTTTTTTTAAATTTTTTATTATTTTTTACTTTTTTTTTATTTTTTAAAAACTTGGGAATAATGGGGAAATAACTATGCCCTTAGAAGCACAGAGCACAGGACACAGCACCACTGGACTGAACAGGACACGGCACAGGACCCAGCAGCACTACGGAACTCAGCAGGACAGAGCACAGGACACAGCACCACTGGACTGATACTGCAGAATGTGTAAACTTTGTAATATTGCAGTACCACTGGACTTTTACTGCTGAATGTGTGAACTTGGTAATATTGCAGTACCAATGGGCTTATACTGCAGGATTGGTTGTGAAAATTTTGTGGTAATTAAAAAATATTAAAGTAGTTTTTGGTATTTTTTAAAAAAACTTTTTTTTATTTTTTTAAACACAGGGGAATATTGGGGAAATAACTATGCCCTTAGAAGCACAGAGCACAGGACACAGCACCACTGGACTGAACAGGACACAGCACAGGACCCAGCAGCACCACTGACCTCAGAAGGACAGAGCACAGCACACAGCACCACTGGACTGATACTGCAGAACACAGCACAGCACAGCACAGCACAGCACAGCACAGCACAGCACTAAACAGCACAGCACAGCACAGCACTAAACAGCACAGAACTAAACAGCACAGAACTAAACAGCACAGAACTAAACAGCACAGAACTAAACAGCACAGAGGACCACCTAACACACCCTCCCTCTACCCTGATCAATGCCCGAGTGAAGATGGCGGCGACTAGCGGGGAATTTATAGGATCCGAGTATCGCGAGATCCGACAACGGGATTATGAGTCAGAGCCTCAGTTTCACTTTTGAATTTGGCGCCAATACCCGGATCTGTCTCGGATCCGACTCGGATCCGCAACGTTCGGGTGGGCTCGGATTTCAGAAATCCGAGTGCGCTCATCCCTAATATATATATATATATATATATATATATATCCCATTTAGAAGCTGGGCTTAGTTTGGTTTTAAATTTTTCTATCAGAGTACAGTAAAATGCATGAACACAAGTTATTCTACACTCAGAACTTTATTTATTTCCATTAACGAGAGTCCCTATATACACTCACCTGCAAAGTGTTAATATTCTGTCGAAGTCAGCAAATTGGATAAAGTCATTTCAATTAAAGTCGAGCAAACTTGGTTGTCTTTGTCTGAAAAGATGCATACGGTACGCTACGGCGTATAAGGGCACGCTACGGCGTGGAAGGGCGTACGCAGCTGCACCACGTGGCAGCAACAGTATTTGGACTTTTACCATACATTCGCACAAACACGCATTCTTGTAAAATAGTACACACTAATGGTAGTTGCAACACATAGTCATTTATGTCGAAATATAGTAGTATTTATGTTTTATATTAAAGTTATATGCATATTAGTGAAATATATGGAACAGGTTGAAGGAATCATATCATATGTGGTATCGATAATAAACCTCTTAACATTTGCTACTGTTTGGTTCACTCTGCGAAGGAATCGCAGAGTGCATACACAAGTTATGAATGATAGGGAATTATGAACTACTTAAGACTAAGGAATCTTGGCAGGAAGAGCAGAGTATACCCCCTGGAGAGATGACCCCCTCCTTTGGATTCCTTAGGATGAACTAGCCAATGATTGACAACCCCTTGGACCTTCCTGAAACCTGGACCAATAGAAGCAAGCTATACCATCTTCATTGTATTACTGTATTTCTGTGTGCATATAAGCAGCAGCTTCACATCTAGTGTTCAGACATCTTGTCCCCAGACTTCAGGATTGAATGACTGCACACTGGATCCAGAGCGCCTGCGATAAGTAATGGCTGTATTTATTATCACTTCGCTTGAACATATTATTCTACTATTTGCGAATAAATCTTTGTGCGTTGGAAACACAAATCGAGGTTCGACAATCGTTATTGGTTAGCGACAATACACACATAACAATTCAAGGTCGACCAATAGTAGATAGGTGGGAGTGTCCTGGATTTCATGTAGATCCCCTCTGGCTGTCTAAACCCTCTCACAGTGCACTTTCTCCACGACCAAGTTGTGTGTCATGCTGAATCAGACAGGCATATTTGCTAAAAGAATTATTTCATTTGTGCACAATAAGATCACAATTGTCACAATCAATTTTTTTTTTTTTGCAATCTAATCACTTTTAATCAGAATGTGCATCAAGAAATAGATTTATCTGACAGAGCAGAAAGACTTTTGCAATCAATTCATCTGCAATAGGGGTCATTAGTGTTTAGCTGCACTTTCACAATAAACAAAATCAAGTTCAGCCCAAACACTTTCGGACGATAGTATTCCACCACATGTAATTGGATTGTAGATCGATCTGGCTGTCTATATTTAATCATATTGCATTAATTGTTATCTACAAAATTATGAATAAATTACCTCCAAAATCCCTCAATATTACCACAAGATCAAAAGTGTCAATAGTCAGCAATCAATGTCTATTTTTAATTGGAATCCCGGTAGCGGGACAGGGGGCGTGGCTACATTAAGAGGGCATGGGCATGGCGCGATGGGTGCGTGGCCGCTCCTCCAGAGGACAGCCTAGTGCTGTAAAGTGCTAGGCTGCCCATTACATACCTCCCTTCCCCAGCATTTCCACATGCGGGCCAAACATGTCCCCAGGAGGGACACGGGACAGAGCCTTAAAATCGGTACTGTCCCACTGAATTTGGACAGTTGGGAGGTATGCCTTCAGCTAATTTCTGAAGCACTTCCTGTGCGAAAACATGTTTTCCTATCATGATTGTGTCACTACAAGAACTTGTGCTTCCCTGCATGGAAAAGTGTGGCGGATTGTAATGCATATGTGACAATAGCATTGATTTGTACACTCTAGGCTAGTTCACATGTCATTTCGGAATTAATTGTCGTTTTAATCAATTATAGACTGTTGCAGACAATCCTATAATATATTAGTCATAAGCATAGTTGTCTACTCTCCCATAATGTCTAGGAGACTCCCGAGAGAGCAGGCAGCCTTAGATGTCGGAAAGGGGGCGGGGCCTAAATCGCCCCCCCACTAAATCGCCCCGGGTATAGCAATTTCCTAGATCCGCCCCTGATTTATCGTTATATAATATCAGCCTCTCATCCGGTGCTGTACAGAGAATATTTCACATCAGCCCCTGTCCACAGTGGAACAATATTCTCTTGTACACAGACCACACACTAGCATTAAGCTACCAGTATGTCAATTCTTCAGATATTATTCCCCTATATCTTGCCTAATTAAACAGAATCAATGTGTCTACTAGACCATACCTTTTCAGCCACTTTTCCCTAGATACATTTTGCCACATTCGTGGGATGAGCTGAGCTATTACTTTCAATGAAGCGATTATGGGCTAATTAATTTACATTGAGTAGTTGAATTATATTGAATTGGGAATTAGTTTCATTTTAAATTATGTAGTATTCACAGCAAATGCCCACTCCTTCTGTCAACTCATTCACAGATTATACAGTGAGGAGGCAGGTAATGGCTCACACAGTGGCCCACAGAATTAATATATTTTGCCTCCTCACAATTTCCAGATAAATCCACATTATTAATGTCACCACTAACGTAATGTTGGCATCAGCTAATGAGGTTACGCTGTGGCGAAGTTGAATAGTCTATTTACTCGGTACTCTTCTGAGGATTTTAACATTTAAATTGACCCCCACTACATCTCCAACCTCATCTCTACTCACACTGCTTCCCATCCCTCTGCTGTGCCAATGCCTGCCACCTCACTACCACACTGATTACCTCTGCCCACTCCCGTCTCAAGGACTTCTGCCAGACTGCTCCCATCAAGTGGAACTATCTGCCATGTCATGCCAAATTAGCTTCTACTGTCCAAAACTTCCAGTGTGCCCTTAAAACTAATTTCTTTATTTAAAGTGGGACCTTTTATTTTGGGAAATTTTGGGAAATAAATATATAAGTAGTGATACAAGAATATATTCTGTGGCTGATGCAGAGTTGTTAATAAAATGGGCATAAATTATAAAAAAAAAAAAAAAAAAAAAAAAAGAAGTTAACATCACCACTTGCGGATGCTAAAGATACGCCTCCTAATAGGCATGTATGCGTGTCTGCATGAACTGCATTTGCGCTAACACTTGCTGTACTCGGTCTACAAACCACCTCTTCCCATCCTTGTTCCACACAAGTTCCCTATATGTGCAACTCTGCATTGTTCAATATGCATGTATTCTCTTTGTTGGTATGCACGGCGCAATTTGCACTGCGCAAACCGGTGCAAGTTCAGCAGAACATCAGGCCCCCTTTGTAGCAAATTTTCTAATTACTTCACACAAGAATGCCATATTTTATTTTTCTTATATTTAAAATTAATTATTTTCCCTGTATAATCTTTGTGTTAATTCCATTGTTTATTCAATCAATGTTAGACCACATACGATAGAAAATGAGCCCACTTATAACTGAATATTATAAATAGTAATAGCATTTTTATACGTTTATTAAAGCCACTTTAAAGCCACATTACTATACATGCAGTGTGTACAGTATTTATAGGTATAGTGCATTTTTTTTTAAAAAAAGGATTTAATGATATTTTATGCTAGTTTGATAATGAATCAACTATTAAGGTGTTCAGTGTTTTTGATACTGGTTTATGCATTGCCTATTAGTTTATCTTACCTCATATTGTCGTTACATTTGGTTTTCCTCCTAGTTGTTGTAACTCTTACTTTCCCACTGCTAGCTATATAAAAGTTTCTGGGTACATCCCTGGAACATAGAGCGAACCAATAAAATTCAAGAAAGTATACATATGTGGTACCCTTGTATACAGAAGATGTGTCATGTCGAAGTCGAATAATTGGATGAAGGCAGCTAAATGAATTAATATTGGTTTACTGTGCGATTGCAATATGTTACATCATACCAGGTTTAATAATGCAATCGCTCAGGTAAACAGCACATACACTCACATTCACACCTACATTTATAAATAGGACACATTTCTTAAAGTTCCAACCCACATTCATTTATTAATAAAAA
Organism: Mixophyes fleayi; assembly: GCF_038048845.1. Classification (NCBI taxonomy): domain Eukaryota; kingdom Metazoa; phylum Chordata; class Amphibia; order Anura; family Limnodynastidae; genus Mixophyes; species Mixophyes fleayi. Next base: position 42,673,603 of record NC_134404.1, read on the forward strand.
CTTAGAGATTACTTATACATCGATAAAACTACAGTAAAGATATTTATGGTTCAGGTCCTCAGAAATGTATGGAATTTGGTCTTATATTAATCCATATTTTATCAGCAGGAATCCGGTATCAACAGAGAAGCGATAACACATAGCAATTGCTAGCTATGGATAACATGAAATTAATACTCAAAACCACTCTGTTTATGGGTCAGTTTAAAAGACAAACATTTTAATAGCTGTTGATCATTTTAAAATCAAAAGAAGGAACTGTATTATTTCTAACTTTTAAATAGGCCCTCTAATATAATGTTAATTTATACTAGATTATACATTGTTCCAAATGTCATACTTGACATTCTCTTTTTAGTTATATCTATTCCAAGCATGTCTTCCTGTTTATACCAGAACCCATTACCTCTGCTAAGAGTCTGTTACATGTATTTACTCATTTATATATGTAATGACCTGGGGTTGAGAGTAACTATTGCACTTGGTTTTTTTTTGTGATGAGCTGGGAATGAGAGTACCTAATGTACTTGTTTTTTGTTTGTTTGTTTTTTTGTGATCACCTGAGGGTGAGAGTACCTATTGTGTTTGTTTTTTAAAAATGTTGTGATCACCTGGGAGTAAGAGTACATTTTGTACTTTTTTTTTTTTCTTCTTTTTTTTTGTGACCCCTGGAGGTGAGAGTATTTATTGTACTTGTTTTTTTTTTATTTTTTGTGATCACTTGGGGGTGAAAGTACCTATTGTACTTGTTGTTTAGTTGTTTTGCTTTTATTTATATCTTTTTTATATCAGATAAGTGATGTTCTGGCAGGGTCTAGATCAACTTGTAGCCAAATAAGAAATTAGAAAATGCAAGAGATAACAAAGCAAAATGAAATATAATACATTTAATTTATTCACAAAATGTCAGTGTAACATTCATCTTTTTATGTTGCTGCCTATTCCTTTATAGGCAACATTGTTAAAGGACACATCACAACCTGTGGCTTTCCAGACATTTATCTTCTACTAAGATACTTTTTACCCCCCAATGCCAATAACCGCTCCTGGGCATATTCCTGTTTCAGATTTTAATCAGACCGTTTTAATGAGTAAAATGCTGCCATGTGAATATAGGACAAGTCAAAGAGATTGTGTTGGGAGTTACATTCTTTGATGGGTAATACGAGAGAGGTAGTTTAGAAAGTCAGTTTACTTATTACAAGAAGACCTGTGTTTAGCCGTGGAAATGTGACTATTCTTCCAAATCTTTCCCTATCCTGTTTAAACAAGAAGAACTGTGCTGGTTAAAGCGGAAATGACTATAAAAGGCACCTACAAGAAATATCTAAATGCAAATAATTGAACAATAAAATAAGAAAAACAGGCAGATATAACTAGATGAATTTCATAGTTACATATTAATTAAAAGCTCTTCAGGATAGAGATTTTTGTCTTGTTTATCGTCCTGTTCATTATGAGGAAAATACATCTTATAGTCAAAGTAATGCTGTCCCAATAGCCACTTATATGAATACTGCAGCTCTCATAATATGGTTTGAAAACATTCCTTTTAGAAAACTCAATACATTACAGGCAGTGTTTTGCAGGAAACGTGCTTGGTGATCAATCCTGATGCAGTGTTGTCCACAAAACAGGAGTAAATTACTCTTAAAAAAGGATCACGGAGAATTAACGTATTTCCACCCATACGTAGAGCCACCCATTCAAACCAAAATATGTCTGCCTCCGCATCAGCAACATATGGATTACAATAAGTCATCATCATCATCAGCGAGTATTTGCATCTGCTATACACTTCCTAACAGGTGTATATGCACGTTTTGGCAGGTCTTTTACTGCCAATGCTAGAATGCCTCTCAGCTCCCCTCACTAGGCGCCGGCAGATGTACATACCAGATACGCACAAGTCTGCATAGGCGCATATGCAAGCGCCCAATTTCTGAGCATGTGCTGAGAAATTTCATGGAAGATACGATACACAAACTGGCCTATACCCAGTCTGCATCAGCCCCTTAGGAAACAGTCAGTGGCGCCAAACTTGCCTGGAACAATGAATGCGTACAACGATGTTGCTAGGCATGTAGCTTCCGCTCTAAACATGCAAATACAATTTGTGTAATATTTCAGTAGAAACATTCCTATTATCTCATAGCAAATACTATAAAATATGTAACCGTTTTCTAACATCATTTACTGTCAAAAGTAACGCAGCTTGCGCATTATTACCAATATTACGGTAATATGTGGTGTCTAGACAGATGGGATTTCCTTCTCTTACCTTGTTCTCCAGACACGAGTCAGGTTCTTTTCTGTTCGGATATCCGGTGGTCAGGAGATAAATACCTTAATGAAAGGGACAAGGATTGGTGAAACAACTTGGGTTAATTAAGAATGCGGTAAGGATACTTTTGGTAAGCCACCGCGCCACTGACCCCTTCAGCTTAATGGTAATGACAAAATAATCATTTGATCAGCATAGAGCACAATAGCACTTAACATATAATATACACCTGGTGAGTATAAGGTACAATAGCGATAACATCTTCAATATCAATAAATCAATTTTTTTAGGTAATTCACTTACCATTAACATTCATCTAAAAACATTTGGTGCACCAATATTATCCCTGGTAATGTTACCATATTTTACACTCAGTCCTGGGTTGAACTGTGCACAGGAATTTTATAGTGTTTAAATATCCTGCAGAGGTTTCCAGAAGGGTTAATAATCCCGATTAAGTCTCTGTACTTTCTCTCTAAAAGGTAGATGTTAAACTGTAGGCAGTGTTAAAGATAATAACAAAACACAGGACTGTTGCTCAATTCAGTCACAAGATGGCGCTGTTATCTCATCACTCTTCCCTCTGACGCTGGGGTGTGTGCAGTACACTGCAGGCTAGGATTTTACCTTGAAAAGGTTCTGCAGTTTGTGGAGACTGTGTTGGACGCCCCACTGTGTGTCCCCAGCCGTTCTCCAGCCGTGTGTGCTGGCAATGTCACCAACTCCAGCAGCAGATCAGTCTCTCATGTCAGCTTCCCCTTTCTTGTTGCTATATCACACACTCCTCCTTCCTGCACATCCTCCTGGGTACGTACTTTCAGTTCAACTGTCAACTGTCATTCCCACTGTGTCTTCCTCAGCCTCTAGTAACCCCTTGTAGCCCTGCATTTTAAAAGTGTTTATGCACTTCCTCTGTGCTATTCAACAGGGTTTTGGGGCACCACAAATAGAGCGCATAATTACTGTTTATATGTAAATCCAGGGATGTACCCAGAAACTTTTATATAGCTAGCAGTGAAAAGATAAGAGTTACCACAACTAGAAGGGAAACCAAGTGTAACAACAATAAGGGGCGCATGCAGGGGGGGTTTCTAGTTCTCCAGAAACCCCTCCCCTCCGCGAAGAATGGGGGCTAAACAGAGCCCCTACATAGCGGCACTGTACTGTACAGCACCGCCGCGGACGCTTCTTTGACAGTGCCGTGGCTGCTGTACAATACAGTACCACTGAAATGGAGCTGCTGCGCATGCGTGGCCGCATGCGCAGAAGCTCTCACGATATATTTTTTTTCGAGGGGGGGGAAACATATAAAATGCTATTACTATTTTTAACATTCATTTTTGCTCCCTTAGCTGCAAGCAGAAATCTGTGCTAAAATTACCGTATTAACGTTAATAGAGGCAAAACGTCATTGTCGCGTTGTCGGATCTCGCTAGTTTTGGATTCTATAAGTACCGCCCTCCACGGAGATCCGGCTCCAGTTCACAGAGAGACACAGAAGGGGTAGCAGGGTTCTTGGCAGTCTCCACTGCAGTTGGGCAGCGTCATTAAAGAAAGTTAAAGATGATGATGGAAGGGTTGGCAGTGTCTCACAGAGAGACACAGAAGGGAAAGCAGGGTTCATGGCAGTCTCCAGTACAGTTGGGTTGCGTCATTAATGAAAGTTAAAGTTAAAGAGAAGGGTTGGCAGTGTTCTTCAAAGGCTCCAGTGACATTATACAGTGTTATAGCTCACACAGAAAGAGGAAAGGTGGCAGTGTTCAGTGCTGAAAGGTCAAATAATAGAGCTGGTAGTGTTCTTAAAAGTCTCCAGGACATTCTACTGTGTCATCGCTCACCCAGAGACAGAAGAGGTGGCAGTCTACAGTCTACATGCCATTGCTCATTGTCAGTGCTGAAAGATAAATAATAGGGCTAGCAATGTTCTTAAAAGTCAACACTCACATTGTACTGTGTAATCAAAATGGATTCACATCAGCGACCAGGTGCACTAAGCAGCTGCTGGCACCAGTCATGATGATAGTAATCCCTCTACGTCATCTGCTAAAGCCTATGTTAAAGTGCATAGTGTTTTTAAATCAGGGAAACAAACATGTAAAAAAACACCTTTCACCTTGATAGAAAAAAAAACACCTGTAATCAAGGCAAGTTAACTGCAGAAAAAAAATAATTTGCCAAAATGCATTCTACACACGCAGTGGCAAGGAAAGAATCAGCCCTTTGCCTTTCTCTATGAGTGCTAGTTCTGCAGCTGTCAGTGAGGCATCTTTTTGTAAGATCAGTCATGATGATGCAAGACCATGTCATTCTGACTCAAAAAGTGGTGCCCAAATACTTTTAAGAGTAAAAGCCGAGCTGGAAGAAAACAGTAAGACATTTGAAGAAACTGTATGTTCAGATTCAGAAATGACACAAATCCCTGAGGAGAGTCTATCCACGAGTGCTATGTGTAAGCCTGAACTTTCCGAAACTGTACTCATAAAGAAGCCTCCTTTCCCCATTTCTACAGATGTGTAGATGAGCAGCCCAAGTGTAGCCGGTGATACACAAATTGAGGATGCCACTATGGAATTGCAACAGGATGAGGGTGATATTTGTGTAGCTGACGATGGCGATAATGAGGATGTTGATGAGGATGATGTTGTTTGTGTAAGTCCTGCACCAGTGGAAGCAGTTCATGCACGTGATAAGAAGAAGGCCATTGTCATGCCTGAGCATAAGACCAAAAAATCCACCTCTTATGTTCGGAATTTTTTTTGCCCAAATCCTGACAACAGTTGTCTAGGTATTTGTAAAGCCACAGTCAGTAGAGGTAGGGGACCTTAACCATCTAGGAACCTCATCCATGTTACGCCATTAGAAGCGAGTTCATGGCAAGCTGTTGGGAAAATCTGAATCTTATGCTAAAAAATAACAAGCAGTCAAGCATCAGCTAGGTCCTTTCTCTCAGCTAGATCCCAGCACCTGCAATCTACACCCACAACACCGTCCTCATGAATATCCTCAGTAGCGATCGGAGTTAGTCCTGCATCTAAGTTGCTAAGGCTAGATGACTCCTCCCCTATCCAGTATTCCTCAGATTAGCTCATGAGCGTTAGTCCCACTGCTGCTGCTGCTGCTACTGGGGGTGGATCTTTATCCCAGAAGTAGACCAAGAAGAAGACTACTAGTAGTTTTCTACAATTGACTGTTAAACAATCCTTTGCAAGAGGAAGCAAGTATGAAAGCTGTCACCCAGTCGCAAAGCAGATCACAGATGACATGGGGACTATGCTAGTATTAGATCTGCGTCCAATTTCCACTATTAAGGCAGCTGGTTTTAGATAGTTATTTGAGGTCTTGTGTCCCCGTTACCAAATTCCATCACAATTTTGCTAGAAAAGCTATTCCTCACCTGCACAAGAAGATTCGTAAAAATTAGACATATTCACTGATCCCCGTGTTCTGGTTTTGGTTTTGGATCTGGATTAACCTCATGTTTTGGTTTTGGTTTTGGTAAAACCGCCCTTGCGTGTTTTGGTTTTGGCTTTGGTTTTGGATCCCAATTTGTTTCTAAAATCCCTATTTTTTCTAAAATCACATAATTTTGCTTTTTTATTCCTACATTATTATTAACATCAATAACAATAATATCAAGTCATTTGCAGTCAATTTTGATCACCTCACAAGCCACAATATTATTTTCATACACTTTCAAACAAAGTCTGCAGCGACCTGGCTGGATGCTAAGCGACAGAGCAATGACACAAACACACGGAAGTTCATAGCACATCTAGGAAACATTGCCACACAGCAGTGGCAGAGAAGAAAAGTGGTGCAAGATGGAATTGTCTTTGGATCATGAAATCAGTTAGATGTTGATAGTAGGATCAGGTGGAGTTATGGCAGAGGTGTCACATTTTTTGGTCAATTCTTTTAGACCAGACCAGATGTCAAAATGTTGTGCTAAGTCATCTGCATCATCCCTGGGTCTCTTGGGAAGCTGAGTTTTTTCCTAGCAGCAGTTGAGTGAGAAACTAAAGGAGGAGACACTGTCCTGTCACGTAACACTTGAGCTGTCATCTTGCTCAGCAAGAGCTCCTTGCATCTCTTGAGATCTGGGTCAGTTGAGAACAAAGAGAAGACGTAGCTCTTAAACCTAGGATAAAGCACAGTCTCTAAAATGTAGTAATCTGATTTCAAGATTTTGATAAATCTTGGATCCTGGCGAAGCGAATAAAGTGCTTGATCTACAAGTCCGACATACTTAACGTAATTGCTTGCTTCAGCTCCTTATTCAGTTTCTCAAGCTGCTTTTCCAAAAGTCTAATAAAGGGAATCACTTGGCTCAAGCTAGCAGTGTCTGAACTCACTTCACAGGTGACTACTTCGAATGGTTTCAGCAGCTTGCACAACACGAAAAGTATTCTCCACTGCGCTTGAGTAAAATACATTCCCCCTCCTTTTCCAATATCAAGGCTTGTGGAGTAAGCGTGGATGGCTTTTCGCTGTTCCTCCATCCACAGAAGCATATACAAGGTGGAATTCCACCTTGTCCCCACCTCTTGCTTCAGCTGGTGGCAGGGCCAATGAAATTGTTCTTCTAGCTGCTGCAATCTCCTACATGCTGCTGCCGAATGCCGGAAATGTCCAGATATTTTACGGGCCACAGACAGTATCTCATGCACGTCCCTGTCATTTTTCAAAAAGTTCTGCACCACCAAGTTTATTGTGTGAGCAAAACAGGTAATGTGATGGAATTCACCCAGTTTTAATGCTCTCACAATATTGGTGGCATTATCAGAAATGACATATCCTGGGGAGAGTCCAAGCGGGATAAGCCATGTTGCAATGACATCCCTTAGTTTTTTGTAACAGATGTAACAGATTGTCAGCTGGATGCCTCAAAACCAAAACCAAAACATGTACTTAATCTAGATCCAAAACCAAAACCAAAACACGGGGGTCAGTGAACATCTCTAATAAGAACAGCAAAATGCTGTATAAATTCACTGTGCGGATTAATAAACAAAAGCAGAATAGACGTGCGTGCCAGTGCATACTCCTGTGCACATTTGCGCAATGAAAAATGCGCTGCGGGTTCGCCTTTTCTCTGGTGTGTAAATGATCCCCACAATCAGTCTGTATAACTGCACAACAGCTATTCTGACCAACATTACAATTTATTATATCTGATTCCTGTGTTGGAAATTCCTGCTTTTGTAAGTGTTCCCAGACAGAAGGGATACTTTCAGAGTAAAAGGGATACCACTACAAAAATACAGCACCGTGCCCGAAAACTGGCTCATGAAACGTGCCATTTATAGAGCTGTTACAGTAACTCAGTATGGAAACATTAGGTAATAATAAAAACTCCCAGAGCTAGCGGTGCAAAATACTGAAATACTTCTTGCACTGCCGTTCTTTATGTGGCTTCAGGGACCCTGGAAAAACAATTCATGCAACTGTACAGCTACATTAATGAGAAATGGATGCCTATTATTAATATGCCAATGTTCCCCTAATATTTCTAACCAATATAACTTTTTTTTTTCTATTACTCATAAAACACATCCACCTTTTGAAACTGCAAAAGGAAAATAAATATGTATACAATTTGAAAAGATTAAAAGCTTTTATTTCTTTTCCAAACTTTTGGAAAATAAAAAAAATGTAAGATGTTTGGATTTCACAGTCAGTACCTTAGAGGGCTTTATTATTCTTTTAACTCCCTGCAAAAACAGACCAGATGACTTCCACGTTTCCAATCGGTGGAGGTATCGGTATGAATGCAGATAATTAGAGAAGGGGTGCTAATGTGGATGATGTTATAAATGAAATAAATGGCATTATAGGCAAAAAGTGAGAACAATGAGTTTAAGTATTATTGGATACAGATAATAATACAGATGACCCCCCCCCACCCCCCAAAACAAACAAACAACAAATGCTCAAACTCAGCCCCTTGAAGCTCATTTAAATATATTGTTTTGTGCACCTAGCCCACAGCTATTAATTTAATGGTAAACTGTAGGTTGGTGCTACTAATTTATTTGTGGCCTGATGGTGGGGCTATATAATTTAATAGTGGGGCCTATTAATTTAAGCTGAGGTGATGGGACCTTTAATTTAATGCTGGGGTAGTTTTGGGCTATTAATTGAGTGTGGGGTTGAGTTTGGGGAGGATAACTATTTATTAAATGTGAATATGAATTATTTACTGTTGGGGATGGTTGTGGGAAATGGTTATATTTATTAAATGTATATGCTATTGATTTATTGATGGGGCTCTTTTTATTTAATGGGAATACTTTTAATTTAATGTCAGGGCTGGTTGGAGGGAAATAGATCTATTTATAAAATATCTTACTATTATTTTAATGTTGGGGCTGGAGGGAGGCCTAATTATTAAATGTGGGTGCTATTAATTTACCACCAGGGCTGGTTGGAGTTTTCTAAATGTCATGTTCCAATTTTTTTTCCAAATAGGGCCCCCAACATTCCAGGAGCAAATGAGCTAAAGACACCAGCAGGTAGTGACAGTGATAAGAACAGGTAGGAGAGGACAGGACAGTCTGCGAACTGTCCTGAATCTGGTGGAGCAGTCCCAAATATGAGTGACTGTCTCACTTAATCATAATTTAGTCCGACTACAAGGAAAGTTGGGAGGTATGTCCTGCTTCACACAGTACGGCTCGTGAAGGCAGAGCTGCGAGTACAGTAGTGCACACAGTATTGCCTGTGTATTTGTCTAAATATTGTCTAAAATGATAACCATGTTACATCATAGGGGCCCCCTGTCTTAAATGCCCCAGGACCCCCAGAGCCTTTATCCAGCTCTGATCACCATACGTATCTTCACTTCCACTCCCTGTTCAATATGGACACGTGTGTACCCAATGTACATACGTTTTTAAAAAATACGCACATCGCGTTCATTTTGTGCTTAGTAATGAATTAGGCCCCTTGTTTTTCTCCTAAAATACTACTGGGGTTAGTTATATGTGTGGCTTAAATAAATAATGAGCGTAAGGGTGCATCAGGACTGTGTTTATTATGTGCCCCTTTTGTGTGTTTGAAGCTTTGTCTTAAATTGGCAGAATGTGCATTGAAGCATCCTCCTCTATAGAAGAGCAACTGAAAGACACAATGCGTAACCCAATAAAAGTATAAGATGCGATATCCACCTGCTGCCAACTAGTGCATAAAGCAAGTCCTTTTGTAGACCGAAAGTGTCTCCACGCAGCAAGGAATACCCCTGATAATGCGGTTTCTTCACCTCATTATCTAATTTACATAATCTCACTCCTGCAACATTAAATCTTGTTTGAGCACTGCTAAGCTGCCACATCATTCCACCCCCCAGCCACATCATTCCACCCTCCCATCCACATCATACCACCCTCCCATCCACATCATACCACACTCCCAGCCACATCATTCCACCCTCTTAGCCACATAATTCTACATCCTCAGCCACATCATTCCACCCCCCAGCCACATCATTCCACCCTCCCAGCCACATCATTTCACCACCACAGTCACATCATTCTAGCTCCCCAGCCACATCATTTCTTTCCGCCAGCCACATCATTCCACCTAGCCAGCAACATCATTCTACCACCCCAGTCAAATCAATCTACCCCCCCAGCCACATCATTCTACCCTGCCAATCACAGCATTCCACCTTCCAAGTCACATTATTCCATCCCCCAAGCCACATCATTTCACACCCCCACAGCCACATCATTCCACTCCCCCAGACACATCATTCCACCCCACCAGCCACATCATTCTACCCTTCCAGTCACATCATTCTACCCTACCAGTCACATCATTCCACCCCACCAGTCACATCATTCCACCCCCCAGCCACATCATTCCACCCCCTCAGCCACATAATTCCACCCTCCTAGCCACAACATTCCACCCCCTCATCCACATCATTCCACCCCCTCATCCATATCATACCACCCTCCCAGCCACATCATTCCACCCTCCCAGCCACATCATTTCACCACCCCAGTCACATCATTGTAGCTCCCCAGCCACATTCCTTCCCGCCAGCCACATCATTCCACCTAGCCAGCAACATCATTCTACCACCCCAGTCAAATCAGTCTACCCCCCAGCCACATCATTCTACCCTTCCAGTCACATCATTTTACCCCCTCAGTCACTTCATTCTACCCTGCCAATCACAGCATTCCACCTTCCCAGTCACATTATTCCATCCCCCAGCTACATCATTCCACACCCCCACAGCCACATCATTCCACCCCCCCAGACACATCATTCCACCCCACCAGCCACATCATTCTACCCTTACAGTCACATAATTCCACCCTCTTAGCCACATAATTCTACATCCTCAGCCACATCATTTCACCCCCCAGCCACATCATTTCACCCTCCTAGCCACAACATTCCACCCCGTCACCCACATCATTCCACCCCCTCATCCACATCATACAACCCTCCCAGCTGCTTCATTTCACACCCCCAGTCACATTATTCTACCCTTCCAGTCACATCATTCCACCCTCCCAGCCACATCATTCCACCCTCCCAGCCACATCATTTCACCACCCGAGTCACATCATTCTAGCTCCCCAGCCACATCATTCCTTCCAGCCAGCCACATCATTCCACCTAGCCAGCAACATCATTCTGCCAACCCAGTCAAATGAATCTACCCCCCCCAGCCACATCATTCTACCCTTCCAGTCACATCACTTTACCCACCCCCCCAGTCACATCATTCTACCCTGTCAATCACAGCATTCAACCTTCCTAGTCACATTATTCCATCCCCCCAGCCACATCATTCCACACCCCCACAGCCACATCATTCCACTCCCCCAGACACATCATTCCACCCCACCAGCCACATCATTCTACCCCACCAGTCACATCATTCTACCCTACCAGTCACATCATTCTACCCTACCAGTCACATCATTCTACCCCACCAGTCACATCCTTCCACCCCCACAGCCACATCATTCCACACCCCCACAGCCACATCATTCCACTCCCCCAGACACTTCATTCCACCCCACCAGCCACATCATTCTACCATTCCAGTCACATCATTCTACCCTACCAGTCACATCATTCTACCCTACCAGTCACATCATTCCACCCCCCAGCCAAATCATTCCACCCCCTCAGCCACATCAATCCACCCTCCTAGCCACAACATTCCACCCCCTCATCCACATCTTTCCACCCCTCATCCACATGATACCACCCTCCCAGCCATATCATTCCACCAAACCAGCCACATCATTTCACCACCCCAGTCACATCATTCTAGCTCCCCAGCCACATCATTCCTTCCCGTCAGCCACATCATTCCCCCAAGCCAGCAACATCATTCTACCACCCCAGTCAAATCAATCTACCCCCCCAGCCACATCATTCTACCCTTCCAGTCACATCATTTTACCCCCCCAGTCACATCATTCTACCCTGCCAATCACAGCATTCCACCTTCCCAGTCACATTATTCCATCCCCTTAGCCACATCATTCCACACCCCCACAACCACATCATTCCACCCCCCAGACAAATCAATCCACCCCACCAGCCACATCATTCTACCCTTCCAGTCACATCATTCTACCCTACCAGTCACATCATTCCACCCCCTCAGCCACATCATTCCACCCTCCTAGCCACAACATTCCACCCCCTCATCCACATAATTCCACGCCCTCATCCACATCATACCACCCTCCCAGCCACATCATTCCACTCCCCCCAGCCACATCATTCCAATACCCCAGTCACATCATTCCAACACCCTAGCCACATCATTTCACCCCCTTAGCCACATAATTCTACCCCCCAGTCGCATCATTTCACCCTCCCAACCAAATCATTCCACCAAACCAGCCACATCATTCTGCCACCCCATCTATATTATTCTACCCTAGCATTCACATCATTTAACCCCCCACAGTCACATCTATCTACCCTGACAATCACATCATTCTACCCTTCCAGTCATATTATTTCACCCTTCCAGCCACATCATTCAACCCCCCAGCCACATCATTTTACTCTTCCAGTCACATCATTCCACCTCCCCAGCCACATCATTCCACCCCCCCAGCCACATCATTCCTTCCTGCCAGCCACATCATTCCACCCAGCCAGCAACATCATTCTTCCACCCCAGTCATATTATTCCACCCCCTCAGCCACATCATTCCACCCTCCTAGCCACATCATTCCACCCCATCCACATCATTCCACCCCCATCCACATCATACCAACCCCCAGCCACATCATTCCACCCCCTAGCCACATCATTCCAACACCCCAGTCACATCATTCCAACACCCTAGCCACATCATTCTACCCCCCCAGACACATCATTCTACCCTTCCAATCACATCATTCCACCCTCCCAGCCACATCATTCCACCCCCGCAGCCACATCACTCCAACTCCCTAGCCACATCATTCCACCCCCAAGCCACATCGTTCCAACACCCCAGTCACATCATTCCAACACCCCAGTCACATCATTCCACCTCCCCAGCCACATCATTCCACCCCCCAGCCACATCATTCCTTCCTGCCAGCCACATCATTCCACCCAGCCAGCAACATCATTCTACCACCCCAGTCATATTATTCCACCCCCGCAGCCACATCACTCCAACACCCTAGCCACATCATTCCACCCCCTAGCCACATCATTCCAACACCCCAGTCACATCATTACAACACCCTAGCCACATCATTCTACCTCCCCAGACACATCATTCTACCCTTCCAATCACATCATTCCCCCCCCAGCCACATCATTCTACCCTGCCAATCACATAATTCCACCTCCCCAGCCACATCATTCCAACAACCCAGCCACATTATTCCAACACCCTAGTCACATCATTCAACCCCCCCTAGCCACATCATTTCACCCCCCCAGCCACATCATTTTACCCCCCCAGCCACATCATTCTACCCTTTCAGTCACAGCATTCCACCCTCCCAGCCACAGCATTCCACCCCCCCAGCCACATCATTCTACCCTTCCAGTCACATCATTCTACCCTCCCAGTCACATCATTGTACCCTCCCAGTCACATTATTCTACCCTCCCAGTCACATCATGGCTTCCCCAGAAAAATTTCAGTGCTAATTCCAGTGGTGGCCCGGCCCACAGGTAGGCAATAATATTAATAAGGAACATTTACAGAAGTGAATATGCTCCACCCACGGTGCTTATGACTGTGCATTTTTTGTAGGGAAATGCATCTTGTTTTATGTGCATTTAGGAGTGGAGGGACCATGTTCAATAAGGGGAGAGGGAGTACTGAGCATTTTTGTCCCTGAAATGTTTACACTTTCTTGGATGTAGTAGTAACAATGTTTGCCTTATATGTCTAATGTTCAAAATTCAAATATAAAACAAGCGCTTCCCTCTAATGTGTTCACAGGCAGCCGTTACACAACACCTTATGGAGACAAGAAAAACCTCTCCCATAAGAAATCATGTATGGGTAGAACAGTTATCTATACAGCTGTAAACGCTAACAAATATATTCAACCAATTTCCCTGACACCATACATATGTGGTTAATGCACAATTATTGATAGATAAAATTGCTGATAAGAGTATTAAAGACGGTAAGTCAATACCTGATGGATAATTAAATCAGCAAAACCTTTGCCGCATGAAATTACCTTTATCAATATACAGATATCCCAGTAATATTCAAATATATGATCAAGGCTCAATAAGTATATAAATGAAATAGTATTATAAATAGTCACATAATGTATGTATAGGAATAACAGCAGGATTTATCCTAAGCCCCTGAAATCTGAAATCATTTGCAATCTAATCAGTCCTCAGGCACATTGCTTCCAAAATAATAAAAGCTTTGACATGCACAAAGCTGAAATATGTATTAAATATAGTACCTTTGTCTTCTCATTCTAACAATTCATTTAAAAGAGACTAAACCAAGCTACAGTTTAGGAGTAAAATGGAAATATTAAAATTAATTAAGACGATGGTTATAAGGTCCTAATGGGCTGGACTTTGAAGTGATCTTTTCTCTTTTCACTTATTTCCATTTACATCCTCAAAACTGTATATAAAATACATCTGGGGGTAAATGTATCAAGCTGAGAGTTTTCCGGCGGGTTTGAAAAGTGGAAATGTTGCCTATAGCAACCAATCGGATTCTAGCTGTCATTTTGTAGAATAAATGATAGCTAGAATCTGATTGGTTTTTCAAAGGCGCCGGAAAACTCTCAGCTTGATACATTTACTCCCTGGTCTTATCTAGTAATACAACACTTACTTCAGTTCTGAATCCTCAAACTGTTTGGTAGCTAACGGTAATAATATAATAATATATTGTGCGGTAGGCAGCACCGTATTGGTGGCAATTCCCAAAACCAGGATGTGGGCGTGTACCTAGCTTTGTGTAAAATTGACAAATAGGTGCATTTACATGGAATTAAAAGTTCTGCACACCCATATTTTATACAGTTTCATAAATGACCTTTTATGTTTACTGCTGTCAGGTTTTGCATATTGCTCATATCACGTTTATGTATTTTGTTATGTTTTGTGACTACCACTGATAAATATTAAAGCTTTGTTTGGCACGGACCACGGATGGACAACCTTCAGCACTCCAGATGGTGCTGAAATATATATCTCATGATCAACCACCCTCCAGCAGATGGCATCATGGGTAATGTAGTCCAACAACAGTTTGGGTTCCAAAGTTGCCCATTTCTGTAATACATGATACTCTAAACATCAGTACTCACATGGGAAGAAAATTTCTGACCAGCACAAATCTCACATACAAATCTAAGTGGCCCCCGGGCACAACCCATCTGCCTTTTAGATTCAGGTCATAGGAAACCAAGGAAAGATCATCTGCTCTTTGACCTCTGCTGTGGGCCATAGAAGGTCAGTAACAAGTATACTATGTTTAAATTTCTGCCACGGTACAATGTCTGGTGCTATGAGTCTAAAGGTCCCCTATAGAGAGTGCCCTGAAATTGGGGATCATGCACGCACAGCAGATTAAAGGCATAAATCCGCTCTTAAGTTCAGTGGCAACAGAAGGCAGAAAGGAAATAACACCAGGAAAACACACACATGCATTGATCACTTCAACACCATAAATAGATGTTACAGCAAGGAGCAGATGCACTGTGATTAGTTACACAATATCTCAGTAAATAGCCTAAACACTTGCAATATGCTGCAATACATTTGCACAATTCATTGAACTTTTGAGTGTGAACAACTGAATAAAAGAAATAGACAATTTAGCTGTACATAATACCACTTTTTGCACACGATAAGACTTCTGATGTAGAAAATAACTAAATCGTTATTAAATCATTTCTGATAGTTAAATACATTCTTAGTTATTTAGGTAAAGAGATTATGTGATATGCATTGGTGTTTATAAAAAAAAATTCTATATATTTATTGAAGTATAAACTATCCATACAATTTGGATTTAATTAGTAAAATGACCACAGCTACTATTGATCATTCTATACTCTTCTTAAAGGCTGGTCAACCTAACTAAAAAAATAATAATGTTTAATAGTAATAATAATAATAATGTAAAACCAACCAAGTATGGTCAAATTGGAATTAAGCTAATTTAACATGTATGTAACCCAACAAATTCTATTTGTACCCAATTACACCCTATCATCATCATCACCATTTATTTATATAGCGCCACTAATTCCAAAGCGCTGTACAGAGAACTCATTCACATCAGTCCCTGCCCCATTGGGGATTAGCAGCCAATTAACCTACCAGAATGTTTTTGGAGTGTGGGAGGAAATTGGAGCACCCGGAGGAAACCCACACAAACACAGGGAAAATATACAAACTCCTCACAGATAAGGCCATGGTCGGGAATTGAACTCATGACCCCAGTGCTGTAAGGCAGAAGTGCTAACCACTACACCACCGTGCTGCATTTAGCAACAGAAATCAGTGAATTGTTAGGATTTCCCGGTTGGAATCAGTGTCCAGCTGTGTAAACAATACTGCAGCATAGTCTGATTTATATTTTCAAAGTTGCTTAATTTTATGCATTTACACCTTGATTAAAAATTGTCATAATCTTATGGAGTATAAAAGATGTATAGGTCTCTTAGTTTCCGTTTTACATATTGCCCCATTCTTTACAGATTAAAAAACTTTAATGAATTATTTATAATAACAATTCTAGAATTTTTATTTTGTCATGAAACTATTGGCAGCCTAGACTTCTTTTAGTATACACATGATATGGAAATAGCAGTAGCACTTGTTTGTTGTACAAATTGTTGTACAAATCGTTACAGTGATTTGTGTCTATGTTAACACTGTGTTACATTTTCAAAACTCATTTTTACTCATTACTTTTGTTACAATCAAACCCACCTGGGCATGCATGACTAAAAAATAACTAAAATCCCAACAATAATTATATCTCACACTAATTTTTCCAACACTAAGATTTAGTGTTATTAAATGGAGTTTAATATGACAAAGAACCACAATTTTTACTGAATAAAAATGCAAAACAGTTTCCTTAAAATAAACAGGAATAAAAACAGAAACAGTCACAGATTATCACAGAAATTGTCATAAATTGTGACAGATTTTAAAATGATATCTCACTAATAAACATCATATTCTGCCACCAATAAGAATTAGTTAGTTTAGTTCTTAGGAGGCCTTCAGTTTAAAGAAAGTAAAATCATGTGCTTTGCATAATTCTGCCAAATGGGGAATATTAGAAGGTCTGGACAATTTATCAGTAGAAGACTGAGCTCCAAGAACCAACAACCCCTAACTTAATCTCATAACTTTTCATTCATTGCTCAAGATTTCTCCATTTCCTCTGTGAGGTCACTGAAAGAAGTGTGTGGGTATGCTGATCTGTTTTACAACTGGCTAGGAATAAGCTATTTCTATATTTAACTCTTCTAAAACATAGCAGATCTATGATGATAAATCCATTAAAACGGAGAATGATTTGTCACACATATACACAGGAAACATGATTATACTATATAGATTCATTAGTGAGATACATTACGTCTCATATTTCCTTATGATGAGGGTATCTGTTGATGATTTAGGTCACATAGACAGTTTCACCGGTTACAAATATGCACAGAGGTCTCCTGAAAGAAAGATTAGGAAAACTATCACTTTTATGTATTGTCTCTACAGGAAAAAATTTGCAGTTATCTGGTTACTTCTAGTCAAAGAAAATTTTCAATCTTTTAAGTATCTGTGGCTGAGCAATAATTAGCCAGATATCTCTGACTAAACTCTGAAAGAAAGGTGTAAAAAATAAAACAGGCCTCTAAAACATACCCATAAAACCCATAATACTTTGTTTACTTAGCTTGGGGTTGATGTAAAGTTATTGAAATAAGGGGTGTAATTATGCTGAAAAAAAGAGCACTAGACTATAGCGTATTTCCACCCATAGGAAGAGCCATACACCCCTCAAAATGCGCCCACATCCTTAGCATGTATTTGTAGCTGTCCTGTCAGAGATGCAAAAGAGGTGCAAAAAATACACCTCCTAACATATATGCATGTTTCTGCAGGTCTGTATGAGCCACATGATCCTCTCCAGGTGCAGGGTGGCGAAAATGCCAGAACGGCACAAGTTTGCATAGGTGTATATGCATGTGCCCACTATCTGGGCAAGTGCAGAGCATTTTCACACTAGATACGATACACAAATTGGGGTACGCCCCACCAGCCCTAGTGAATCCAAGTGTTATCTAAAACAACTGTTATGCACGTTTTGTCGCTATCCAATAACGATTGTCGAATCCCGATTTGTGTTTCCAAAGCACAAAGTAATTTAATATCCAAAACTAGCAGAATAACAATGCGAAATAAAACAAGTACAGCCGTTACTTATCGCAGGCACTCTGGATCCAGTGAACAGTCATTCAGGTCTGAAGGCTGTGGTCAAAGAACACTGGTCACTAAGCACAGAGCCCCTGCTTATATGCAGTCAGTGAATACAGTAAAACAATGCAGATGATGTGGCTTGCTTCTATTGGTCCAGGCTTCAGGAAGGTCCAGTGTACTGCAGGTCATAGGGCAGTTCAGACCAAAATATCCAAAGGTGGGGGTCAACTCTCCAGGGGATGTGCTCCGACTTTCCCGCCAAGAATCCAGTTTCAACTAGTCTATTTACATTTCACAGTCTGTATCACTTTAAACATTTATTCCCTAACATCGCTAACTAGAGTATGCGATGTGCGATCTCTTCGGCGAATAAGCCGGACAACTGCTGATGAATAGGGGATTAAAATGATACCAAACATGACATAGTTCCTGCAACCTGAACCTTTGATTTCACTAACATGCATATAACTTATAATATTAAACTTAAATACTACTATAGTTCAACATAAATAACTATGTGTTGCAACTACAATTAATGTGTACTAATTACAAATGTGTATGTTCGTGTGAATGTGTGTAAAAGTGTAAAACCTGTTATTGCCACGTGTTGTGGCTGGATACGCCCTTATACGCCGTAGCGTGCTCTACGCATAATTTCAGACAAAGACAACCAAATTTACTCGATATTAATTGAAATGACTTTTTCCAATTTGCTGACTTGGACACAACTCATATCTTTAGGAAGGGCCACATTGAGTTATTATGCTCTTAACTCCTATTCGTGCCATAAATATGATTAAATGGATGGAGTTGATGCATTTTTAGAGGTGTTTCTTGCTGTGCAAATAGGTGCACAGCCATTTGTACTCTGAGCCAGCAGAGATTTTATCCTATACTCATCCGATACTTCTAATTGGATGCCTTTTACACACTCCCATTTTCACTTCTGCAGAGTAGTGCAGCTTAAGTGCAATCTAAAAAAGAACTTCAAACGAAAAATTGCCACATAAAAAAATAACAGTCCTGATGTACCTTGACTCTCATAATTAATGTAAGCCAACTATGTGGCTATACAGAGCAGTATTTTAGGAGAAAAACTTAAAAGTTTAATTAAATGAAAGGGGCGGTTGTTTTCCTAGAGCGCTTCTTCTGCGTTTTACTCCTTTAGGCCTCTAGTCTGTGAGTCATCTCCCGAAAGAGTAAAGTAGGCATCTCGAAGTGCACTGGAAGGACTATGTAGACGATTCATTGCAATGCCAAGGCATTCTGCAAGTGCGTATCTAGCGTGCTTCAATACCTAGGTTCAATGTCTAATAGAAAACACATATATTATTTTACCCAAATACCCAGGCAATACATTGGGATATCAACAACCGTATTAACACATTAATGCGCTAAAGACTAGCCAGTCTGTCCACCCCTTCAAATTATAGTCTTTATTCCCCAATATTCAGATTAATTGCATTGACTGCCCTTTACGTTCTAGGGAATCATAATGGTGTGAATTTATTTCGTTTCATCTTTGCGGACATTGAGGACAACATGTCAGGCCCTAGCGGTGGTGAAACACAGCACATCTGAGATATGAATTAGGCGCCAGTATCTATTTGCAGCAGCTATATGATGATCATGTTGAGATAGTATTAGTGCTATGTGATAGCTATCAGTGGGATGATCAAGAGGAACATTTACTCTCGTCCCATGTTCAGTGGTGGGGAATCGTGTTGAGAATAAAACCTCAGTACGCTAAACCAGAATCCGGCACAAGCAAATGGGTCAAATGACCACCCCACATTGCTAAGTTCATTGTACAAGAAAAGAAGAAATGCTAGTAATGAAATAAAGAAATGCAGCCCCATTCAACGTATTATCCCAAAAATATAATATGTGACAAACGTGTCAGTTGTATACAACACAAAGCAGTTTGTGTCTGCTGCTACTTGTGACAATGCCTCATAACATGAAATAACATTAGACAACCAGTGTTCAGAAACTAGTAGCGAATTTGTGTCAAGCGGTGATAATAAAGAGGAAACCGTGATGGAATTGGATGCAGCTCGCTTTCAGCAGGCACAGGATAAGCATCAGAAACAAATCCCTGCCCCATATAAAAAAATAAATCAATGTACCGTGAGGAAAGTGTATTTTATCATACAGGAAGTAAATCTGATAATACCAGACAGCGCTATAAATCTGCAAACAAGTGTCAAGAAACCTGAAAATCCAATTCTGGGGTTATCCAGAAATCCTTTCAAGCTCCGGTTGTGACCCTATCAATTGATTGAGCAACTAGACTTTCTGTATTGTCATCCAAAAAATGCATCTATCAATACAAGTCAAAAATCACTAGTTCATAACTATTTAAGACAAGGTAATATGGCAATGATCAAGTGAGCCCTATATTACACCCTTGATTGTGTCTGCCCTCCTCCACCAGATATTATCTAGTTTTGGTGGAGGAGGTGGTCAGAAGGCTGCTTTCACAGATAACAGCTACTCAGACAGCTCCCTGTGGGCGGAAGTAGTCTGTGCAGAGTGGAAGTGATGTCATCAAAGGGAGTCAACGGTCAGGCAGAGAGTCCGTCCCTCCCTACGGATGAGCTGCAGTGTGAGGGGCCCCTTGACCACCTCCTCTATTGGAAACCAAAAACAAGGAGAGAAAGTGAGGTTGGGGGTGGAGGGGATTAAAAATGTGTGTCAAAGAAAGGAGAATGGGAGAATATGTATAACAAGTGAAGGGTTAGAGCTGAATTAGTGACAAGGTCATTTTAGATGTGACAAGGGGAGAGATGGGGCACAATGTGTGACAAGTGGAGAGATGAGGACACAATGTGTAACAAGGGGAGAGATGGGGCACAATGTGTGACAAGTGGAGAGATGGGGACACAATGTGTGACAAGGGGAGAGATGGGAACACAATGTGTTACAAGAGGAGAGATGGGGCACAATGTGTGACAAGGGGAGAGATGGGGGCACAATGTGTGACAAGGAGAGAGATGGAGACACAATGTGTGACAAGGGGAGAGATGGGGGCACAATGTGTGACAAGGTGAGAGATGGGGGCACAATGTGTGACAAGAGGAGAGATGGGGATACAATGTGTGACAAGGGGAGAGATGGGGCACAATGTGTGACAAGGGGAGAGATGGGGGCACAATGTGTGTAAAGGGGGGAGATGGGGGAACAATGTGTGACAAGGGAAGAGATGGGGCACAATGTGTGACAGTGGGAGAGATGGGGGCACAATGTGTGACAAGGGGAGAGATGAGGCACAATGTGTGACAAGGAGAGAGATGGGGCACAATGTGGGACAAGGGGAGAATTAGAGGCACAATGTGTTACAAGGGGAGGGATGGGGGCACAATGTGTGACAAGGAGAGAGATGGGGATACAATGTGTGACAAGGGGAGAGATGGGGGCACAATGTTTGTAAAGGGGGGAGACGGGGGAACAATGTGTGACAAGGGAAGAGATGGGGCACAATGTGTGACAGTGGGAGAGATGGGGGCACAATGTGTGACAAGGGGAGAGATGGGGCACAATGTGTGACAAGGAGAGAGATGGGGCACAATGTGGGACAAGGGGAGAATTAGAGGCACAATGTGTTACAAGGGGAGGGATGGGGGCACAATGTATGACAAGGAGAGAGATGGGGATACAATGTGTGACAAGGGGAGAGATGGGGGCACAATGTGTGACAAGGTAAATGGTGGGGGAATATACATTAAATTGCTCTCTGTATTGTATATCAGTCACTAGTCTGCTCTCTGTATTGTATAGAGATCACTGTAATGTTCTCTTTATGGTATGGCAGTCACTAAGATGTCCGCTGTTTCACATATCAGCTAGTATGCTTTGTGTATGGCATAGTGGTCACTCACAGAGCTAGATTTAGAAAGGGGTAGGAGCACGTGCTCTGAGCCCACCTCTATCAGGTGGCCCCTGGACCAGGCACTGCATTGTACTTGCTGGCTTCTTCCTCAGGACCAATTACGTTCAGGCGGTTGCGGATCGTATGATTCGTTCCTCCCTCCCTCCCTTTCTCTATATGTGGCCACCTCCCCCTATCCATCACATGACAAGTCACATGGGATGCACACCTAATGACAGATGCCATCCCATGTGTGCAGGCTGCAAGAGAGGCAGACAGAAGAGTCTGCCTTTCCAACAAAGAGCGGATGGAAAAAGAGAAGTGTGAGAGGGAAGGAGATCTTACAGTTATGAGGGTGGGAGGTGGGCTATTAATTTAAGGATGGAATATGGGTGATGTTATTATTTAATAGTGGGTGCCATTAATTTATTTGTGGGGTGATGGTGGATGATCACACTGCCCTGCTCTTGATGGGAGTATTGAGTGTGTATTTGTCTAATATTACATCATAGGGGCTCCCTATCTTAAGTGCCCCGTGCCCCCCAAAGCCTCAATCTAGCACTGGTCACTCTGTATTGTATAGAGGTCACAAAATACTATCTGTATTGAATAAAAGTCACATGAAACTGGTAGGTGTTATCAGGGCTGGTGCAAGGTTGCTTAGTGCCCTAGGCAAAACTTAAACTTTCCGCCCCAAAAATCTCACTTCCCAGCCCCTAAAACACTTGACATACCTAAAATAAAATTAATGACTCTTACCTCCTCCTGGCTAGCAGGTAAGGCTGCAGTCCAGATGCACTGATGTCCCGATGCACTGATGTCCAGATGCACTGATGTCCAGATGCACTGATGTCCCGATGCACTGATGTCCAGATGCACTGATGTCTGACACAGAATGTTGTTCAGACTTCACTGCTGCCCAGGAGCAAGCACAGGATATCTAGAGGGGAGGCTCCAAATGTCAGATTTCAGAAAAAAACAAAAAAGAACTTGACATCACTCACCTGTTACACACTGACATGTCCCCAGCTGCCCCACAACTTTTCTCACACATGCCCATCTGCCCACTAGCTATTCTCACATATGCCACCCCTTGCCCATCAGCTTTTCTTACAACCCACATAACACCAGCTTCACTCATATGTCCCCTTGCCCACCAGCTTACCTCTCACATACACCACTGTCCTAAGCGCCCTAGCCAGCTTTTTGCCCACCAGCTTTTCTTTAAAATGCCCTCCTTGTCCACCTGCTTTTCCCAAACATGTTCCTTTGCCAAACTGCTTTCCTCTCACATACCCCCTTGCAAACAAGATTTTTTTCCACAAACCCTCTTATCTAAAAACATTTAATAAACATCTTAATGCTTAATGGTGGAGCAACCATTTATTTTTTTTAGCATTTGCCCACTACTTGGCTCTCCTCTGTTGCTGTCTATTAATAAATTCTGTAGATGTAATATTAAATATACTAACACATGCAAATAAATAAAGGTAATGATGTAAATGATATAGATAATCTAGACCAGGGGTGTCCAACCTTTTAGCTTCCCTGGGCCGCATTGAAAGACGACGAGTTGGTTTGGGCCGCACATAAAATACACTAACCCTAACGATAGCTGATCATCCAAAAAACCATAGAAAACATAGTTAACATATTAAACTTACTTGGAAATGAAGTTAGTAAGAGTTAGGGAACCTGTTGCAGAATCATGATTAAAGCAGTAGTCCCATTACCAGCTACAATTTAACTTACCTGCATCTGTCCCTTAGTGGGGTTCAGGGAATTAAATGGCAAAAACTTTTTTTTCCTCTCTTTCTGCATGGGGTGCCGCGGCGCTGTCACAGGGCTGCCGTGGACAGGAAGAGGAAAAAAACAAGCCCGAGACCCAGCATCCTCTCTCCTGCCGCTTCTCACTGAATGTCGGGAGTGATGACGTCACTCCCGGCATTTAGTGAGAAGCGAGGAGAGAGGATGCTGGGTCCCGTGCACTGCCGGATTGGTACGTTTGTTTTGTTTGTTTGTTTTTCTCTCTTCCTGGCCAGGAAGGGGGCAGAGGGGGCAGAGGAAAGATGCAGAGGGGGCAGAGGGAAGATGCAGAGGGGGCAAAGAGAAGATGCAGAGCGCGGATGCAGAGGGGGCAGAGCGCGGATGCAGAGGGCAAGATCGCGGATGCAGAGGGGGCAGAGCGAGTGGATGCAGAGGGGGCACAGAGTGTGTGGATGAAGTGAGCATAGTGTGTGTTTGCTGTAAATTATTCTTTGACAGAAATATAATTAAAAAAAAAATACGTAAAAATATTCTTTTCCCTTGGATTTATGTGTATTATTTTTGCATACAACTAAATAAGTATTTCTCTCCTGGCCTAAATACTTATTACGTTTATTTGACTACTTATAAAACGGGACTGCTCGGTAATTATTGTGCCTTGAAAAAATTATGGAGACTCTAAAGGTGCCGCATACTGCAAAAGTTTGGGAACCACTGTCCTAGAGGGTTTAAAAATAGAACTGTATTTAGATGATGGGCAGAACATTTAGCTGTCCATTTAATTATTTTAAGATAGACATATTGCCTTTACTGATTTAGGCAACCACAGTTCCAGTACTATAGATGTAATCGCTTATTTGCATCAAAATTTTATAGGAAGGAAGACACCTTAAATTATCCCCACTAACTAAAAGCAAAATCTAACATATTTGTTTAGACAAAAATAAACTCACTCAACAGTTTATACAATCTTTAACTATTAATTATTTAATTATAGACTATTGTTTTTTGTTTTTTTTTATTAGTGCTTGTCATATTGGTGCATTGCTAAATATATTTGCACAACTAATCTATCCAGGTGTCGTTAAATTCTATTTTCCAGTACCTCTTCAGAAAACCCTGGATTTGGAGACATAATACCGTAATAATACTGATTACTGAGACTGGAAAAGCAGTAACAATAAAAAGTACATAGCTGGAAGTTGGCTGTGAACCACACAAACAGCTGGCTGAATTATTTTCTTAGAGGATCAGAGGAAGAAAAAGGCTATTAGCCTGGATTTACTGCGGCACACATCTTTGTGTTTAATAGTGGGAGCCGTGCTTCCTCACACACCCTGTGAATTTTCCTTTTATTCAGTTAATCACACATACTTTTCATGACAGCCAATCCTATTTTGTCACCCAGCACCATGTAATTATGTGTGTAATTGGCAGAGAATTCTTCTTCAATACCTGGATCCCAGGTAAAAAAATAAAAATAATAAAATACCCAGCACCTGCCTAGACTGTGGCACCGATTGGAAGCAATAAAACAACAGAATCCAATAGTATTTAGTAAGAAAGCCTTTGAATGTGTTTCCTTGATTCGTGCGGCACAGCCCTGGGTGAAATAAGAGGAAGACTTCAGTATGCAAAAGATTTTTGTAAACAATATTTAGATGTGTGTATATACATATATATATATATCTATAATATAAATGTCTAGTGGCGTGTGTTAGTCTGTCTGTGTTTGTGTGGAAAAAATAAAACCAAACTGCAGCGCCACCTGCTGGGCGGAGTTATACACTGACCTACTAAATTCTTAGTGTGTGTGGAAAAAAAAATTCAGAAAGGGCTGAAATTTGGTGTTAATTTAATTTGTTAATTGTTAAAAGTGTTTATAAAGATTTAAAAAAATATATATATATATTTCTTGAAGGAGAAGTGACAAATGGGAGTGGTTGGTGGTTGCCGGGGGTGACAGTGGGGAGTGGTTGGTGGTTGAGGCCTGGGCTATGGCCCAAATGCATGACAAGAACCTTTTTAACACCTTAAGTAGCTTGATTTGACTAGAATGCATGAGTATCATGCACGGGTTAACTTGTATATATATATATATATATATATATATATATATATATATATATATATATATAAAACATAAATTCATGTTACTTTATGTATATATATATATATATATATATATATATATATAAAAACAAAAACAGACATAGATCCTCTGCACTCACCATGTACAGACTGGGGTGCAAGAGGGGGTTGCCCACATTGTATAGACAAGAAAACAGGGATACTCTGCACTCTCCAAACACATAATTAATGCTGTACCAAGTACTGTTCTATAGTAAAAACAGGGAATGTTAGTGTCACGGGCACTAGGAGTCTTTACCCAGGGATCACCAGATGGTAGGCTTACCAGAGCAATGTAGATGGTAATAGAGTACTCTGGTAGCAGGGTGATCACGGAACAGGCAATGGTAGATGATGAGATGCTCAGGAAAGTCTATGACTAGCAGCACTGGTAATATGGAGGTATTAATACACGAGGAACTGTATGGACAAGGACACGTGAAGGTAGTCAGTGGTCTGCGATAGCAAGTTGTACCACTGCTATAGTGAGGAGGAATGTCCAACAGCAACGAGGAGGTGATGAGAGTCAGCGGTCTGCGGAGAGCAAGTTGTACCGCTGTCTGAGTGAAGGAATGGAATCCAAGTGGAGGTATCCGGGTAGTCAGTGGTCTGCGATAGCAAGTTGTACCACTGCTATGTGAGAGGATACTGGAACAGGTGATACAGGAAACAGGGATCAGTGGTCTGCCTTCAGCAAGTTGTACCACTGAATATATATGTGAGGAGGTGTACGGGGAGAGACTGCAACACAGGATGTACACGGGCACCTTAAACACGATCCACAATAATATGCACAATATATATAAATGACTGAACAGGTCTGCAAATATAGAAAGTCTCTTGAAGTAATCCAGCACAAGATAACACAGTCAATGATGGCAATAGACTCAGCGGATAGCAGACTCCAGAGGAGAACCAACACAGTCCAGCAAGGTATGCAATACACCAGCACAGTCAATGAGAAGTATGCATACCGTGGTTCAGAAGTAGGCAGTCAGATAGGAGTGCAGCGATACCTGAGCGGCAGGAGGCCGGCAGGATGAGAAGTCCCGGGAGGAAGAGTCTAGTAGGTGCAGCGCACAGGTAAGTAGACCAACAGGGACACGAATCCACAGGAATCAGTAGAACGTGGAACTGGACTCATGGAGGACCCAGGAGAATGGAGATGATCTAGCAGAGGAGTAGCTGATGAAATACGAATCCAATGCTGACAGGAGGGTAGAGACCAGCAGGACACAGGAAGGCGTGGAGAGCGGATCAGCAGCGGGTGGACGATAGCGCTGACAGCAGCAGCAGGGCTCTGCGGACACACGGAGGTAACCAGTAGCAACCAACAGGTACCAATAGCGATGGAACACGGGAGAGCAGAGTAGACCAGGAGCTGTTGATCACGAAGAGAAGCAGATGGTAATAATAGCAGCAGTCTCGAGGAAACACGGGAGAGATGAGATGAGGCTGAGGTGCACAGGAGCAGCGGATAGGAATCAGCTAACAGTCACGATGGTGAACACAGGCGAGTTGCAAGCTGGAGACTGTAGTGCACGGAGGCAGCGGATAGGAATCAGCTAACAGTCACGATGGTGAACACAGGCGAGTTGCAAGCTGGAGACTGTAGTGCACGGAGGCAGCGGATAGGAATCAGCTAACAGTCACGATGATGAACACAGACGAGTTACAAGCTGGAGCCTGTAGTGCACGGAGGCAGCGGATAGGAATCAGCTCACAGACTTGATGATGAACAGGTGAGTGGATGTGGAGAGAAGGCTGTAGTGCACGGAGGCAGCGGGTAGGAATCAGCAAACAGTCACAATGGAATATGATAGCGTTGAAGTGGTATAGAAGACTGTAGTGCACGGAGGCAGCGGATAGGAATCAGCAAACAGTCACAATGGAATATGATAGCGTTGAAGTGGTATAGAAGACTGTAGTGCACGGAGGCAGCGGATAGGAATCAGCAAACAGTCACGATGATACAGTTGATGGTAGAAGTGGTATGGAAACCACAGTAGTAGAAGTGGTTTGGAAACCACAGAGGTAGAAGTGGTTTGGAAACCACAGGAATCAGCAGCGCTGAATACACGAGGAAACATAGGAACACCTTCAGAGACTCATGGGGAATGAGACTCCAAGATCAGGCAACGTGGTGTTGACCACAGGTGCTTAATATAGGGAGTGTTGCCTGATCTGCCAATTGAGTTAAAGGGACATACACTGAAGTATAGGAAAGGGCTGCGCATGCGCAGACCCTCAGGATGGAGGACGGCCACGGTTCCTAAATGTCCGGGAAGAGGCACTCACGGTCCGGTGAGTGACAGTACCCCCCCTTTTAAAGGTGGGCACAGAACGCCTGGAAACGCGCTTGTCCGGATTTTTGGAATAAAACTTCTTCAAAAGGGCAGGAGCATTAAGATCTTCAGCTTTGATCCAAGAGCGCTCCTCAGGACCAAAGCCCTTCCAATGAACGAGGAAACGGAGGACTCCTCACGAAATTTTTGCGTCTAGTACCTCAGTAATTTCAAAATCCTCCTCCTGATGAACTTGAACTGGCTGCGGAGCTGAGGGAGGATTTGAGAAACGGTTGATAATAAGAGGTTTGAGTAAAGACACATGGAAGGCATTAGAAATCCGAAGATTCTTAGGAAGAAGAAGTTTCACACATACTGGATTGATTACTTGAATGATCCTATATGGACCAATAAAACGAGGGGCGAATTTCATAGATGGAACCTTCAAACGAATGTTTTTAGTAGATAACCAGACACGATCTCCAATTTTTAGTGGTGGAATAGCCCGCCTCTTCTTATCTGCGAAAGATTTATATTTGATAGATGTCTTCTTTAAACAGGTTTTGACCTGAGACCAGATATTTTTAAAGGTCTGACAAGCAGTCTCCACCGCAGGGACTTGGGTGGGCGGGAGGGCAGGAAATTCCGGAAAAGACGGATGGTGACCGTAAACCACAAAAAATGGAGTTTTGGATGATGACTCATGGTACATGTTGTTATGGGCGAATTCAGCCCAAGGAAGCAACTCTACCCAGTTGTCTTGATTGGCTGAAGAGAACATCCTTATAAAAGTCTCAAGATCTTGATTGACACGTTCAGTTTGTCCGTTAGATTGCGGATGGTAAGACGATGAGAGTGCTAATCGTATACCCAAGGTTTTACAAAGGGCTCGCCAGAATCTGGAAACGAATTGTACTCCTCTATCTGACACAATCTCAGACGGACATCCATGGATGCGGAAGATCTCTTTAATGAAATGTTCAGCCAGGATAGACGAAGAAGGCAAACCAGACAGAGGGACGAAATGAGCCATCTTCGAAAATCGGTCCACCACCACCCAAATAGTGTTATGATTCTTACTAGGTGGTAAATCAGTAAGGAAATCCATACTAATATGGGTCCACGGTTTGGACGGAATGGGTAGTGGTCGCAGCAACCCTGCTGGAGTTCTGCGGGAGGATTTGAATTGGGAACATAATTCACAGGAAGCAATGAACTCTTTGACGTCTCTCCTCATTGAAGGCCACCAGTAACTTCGAGAGAGAATCTCAAAGGTCTTGTGTTCACCGGCGTGTCCAGAAAAGCGAGAGGCATGGAACCACGAAAGGATTTTCCTCCTTAGAGTAGGAGGCACGAGGGTCTTCCCAAATGGTAGCGTTTTGGTGGATGAAGCAGCCAGTGAGATACATTTGGGGTCTAGAATGGTATGGTTGGAAACCTCTTCTATATCAGAGGACGTCACAAAAGCTCTAGATAAAGCGTCAGCTTTTTTGTTCTTGGCAGCTGGTTTGAAGGTTATTA
Organism: Mixophyes fleayi; assembly: GCF_038048845.1. Lineage (NCBI taxonomy): Eukaryota > Metazoa > Chordata > Amphibia > Anura > Limnodynastidae > Mixophyes > Mixophyes fleayi. Next base: position 42,703,380 of record NC_134404.1, read on the forward strand.
TTAATTCAAAACGGGAAAAGAAAAGAGACCATCTTGCTTGACGAGGGTTCAAGCATTGGGCAGACTGAAGATATGACAAGTTCTTATGATCCGTGAAGATCGTCACCGGATGGCGAGCTCCTTCCAATAAGTATCTCCATTCCTCTAATGCCGCTTTGATAGCCAGTAACTCCTTGTCCCCGATAGTATAATTCTTCTCTGCGGGCAGAAGACCCCGAGAATAGAAGGCACAAGGATGGAATTTTTGCTGTTCAGAGCGTTGGGAGAGAATGGCTCCTAAGCCCACATTAGAGGCATCTACTTCTAAAAAGAAGGGGAGTGTCACATCAGGCTGTCGAAGGATTGGAGCCGAAGAGAAGGACTCTTTTAGTGTTTGAAAGGCTTGAAGAGCCTCAGGCGACCATTGCTTAGGATTAGCCCCTTTCCGAGTCAGGGCCACAATAGGAGATGCAATGGAAGAAAAGTCTTGAATGAAGCGTCTATAGTAATTGGCAAAACCTAAAAAACGCTGGATAGCACGAAGAGTAGTTGGCTGGGGCCAATGTAGTACAGCATTCACCTTGTCTGGATCCATCTTCAGGCCAACTCCGGAAACTATATACCCCAAGAATGGAATCTGGGGCAATTCGAATGAACATTTTTCTAATTTACAGAACAATGAATTTTTTCGTAGCCTGGAGAGGACTTCTGCCACATGTTGGTGGTGAGAAGGCAGGTCCTGAGAAAAGATCAATATGTCGTCCAGATAGACGACGACACATACATATAATAAGTCCCGAAAGATCTCATTGATGAAGCCTTGAAAAACAGCGGGGGCATTACACAGCCCGAAAGGCATTACCAGATATTCGTAATGCCCGTCTCTGGTGTTAAACGCTGTCTTCCATTCGTCACCGGAACGGATTCTGATTAAATTGTAGGCACCACGAAGATCCAGCTTAGTAAAAATACGGGCTCCCTTGATGCGATCGAATAGCTCAGTAATCAGCGGAATGGGGTACCGATTCTTGATAGTAATGGCATTGAGTCCACGAAAATCTATGCAAGGGCGTAATGATCCATCCTTCTTTTTGACGAAGAAGAACCCAGCTCCAGCGGGAGAGGTGGAAGGTCGAATAAACCCACGCTGGAGGTTCTCCTGTATGTACTCAGATGTGGCTTGAGTTTCAGGTAACGAAAGTGGATAGACCCGGCCCCTGGGGGGAGTCTTGCCCGGTAGAAGGTCGATCGGACAATCCCAAGAACGATGAGGAGGAAGACGTTCAGACTGAGCTTTATCAAACACATCAGTAAATGAAGCATATTGAGGAGGGAGTCCCGGTGAGGTAGATGAGATGGAAGATTGCTGTACTTTGAGAGGAATAACTTGGGAAAGGCAACGATGGTGACATTCAGGCCCCCAAGACGTGACTTGAGGGGTGCGCCAGTCAATCTGGGGAGAGTGACACTGAAGCCATGGAAGGCCTAAGACAATCGGACTTGTCGTAACAGGAAGGATTAAAAACGATATTTCTTCATGATGCAGGGCACCAATCTGAAGTGTTACTGGAGACGTACTCTGGGTGATGAGACCATTGATGAGACGTGATCCATCTATAGCCGTCACAGTAATGGGTGTTTTTAAGGTGATCACTGGTAGAGACTATTGATTTACTAACGATTTGGAAATAAAATTTCCTGCTGCTCCGGAATCAATCAATGCCTGTGACTCAAAGGTTTTGGTAGCACAGGAAAGCGTAACATCAAAAGCGCAGACTTTAGATTTCATGGAAGATGGAGAGGACTCCAGGGACCCTAACTTCACCTCTCCAGAACTAGTTAGGGCCTGGCATTTCCCGATCTCTTAGGGCAAGAGCTGAGAATATGAGTGGAATCAGCACAATAGATACAGAGTCTATTCTTTACTCTTTGTTTCCTCTCCTCGGAAGATAATTTGGAACGTCCTATCTCCATGGGAATCACAGAGGGTGAAACTGGACGAAATTGAGGGTTAGAACGAAGAGGTGCTTTAGCAGAAGTTGTTTTCTCAGCCTCTCTTTCACGAAATCTCATATCAACACGATGGCATAGAGAGATCAAATCTTCAAGTGATGAAGGAAGCTCTTGAGTAGTCAGTGCATCTTTAATTTTATTGGAGAGCCCCTGCCAGAAGGCGGCAACTAGGGCTTCAGTGTTCCACTGAAGTTCAGAGGCTAAGATCCTAAATTGAATGACGTACTGGCCTACTGTATGAGATCCTTGTCGTAGGCGGAGGATGCTGGAAGCAGCGGAGGTCACACGACCTGGTTCATCGAACACACTTCGGAATGTAGAAATGAATTTGGCACTATCTTGTAATATTGGATCATTTCTTTCCCACAGAGGGGAGGCCCAAGCCAGGGCTTGTCCTGAAAACAAAGAGATAAGATAGGCCACTCTGGAACGATGGGTAGAAAAATTTTGAGGTTGGAGCTCAAAATGGACTGAACATTGGTTCAGAAAACCCCTACAAGTTTTGGGGTCTCCATCGTACTTTGACGGAGTAGGCAGGTGAAGCGTGGAAGCTGTAGACACCTGGGATGGCACTGGGGAAACGGAGAAAAGCACAGGAGCCTCAGGAGTAGCTGTCACAGTCTGTCCAGATGTTCCTTGGGAGGTTAATGACTGATAACACTGAAGTAACAGCTGTTGGCGGGCATCCTGTTGCTCCACACGGCTAACCAGATGCTGCAGCATCTCCTTGGCTGTAGGTTCCGTATCTGGGTCTGTCATGGCCTGATCTTACTGTCACGGGCACTAGGAGTCTTTACCCAGGGATCACCAGATGGTAGGCTTACCAGAGCAATGTAGATGGTAATAGAGTACTCTGGTAGCAGGGTGATCACGGAACAGGCAATGGTAGATGATGAGATGCTCAGGAAAGTCTATGACTAGCAGCACTGGTAATATGGAGGTATTAATACACGAGGAACTGTATGGACAAGGACACGTGAAGGTAGTCAGTGGTCTGCGATAGCAAGTTGTACCACTGCTATAGTGAGGAGGAATGTCCAACAGCAACGAGGAGGTGATGAGAGTCAGCGGTCTGCGGAGAGCAAGTTGTACCACTGTCTGAGTGAAGGAATGGAATCCAAGTGGAGGTATCCGGGTAGTCAGTGGTCTGCGATAGCAAGTTGTACCACTGCTATGTGAGAGGATACTGGAACAGGTGATACAGGAAACAGGGATCAGTGGTCTGCCTTCAGCAAGTTGTACCACTGAATATATATGTGAGGAGGTGTACGGGGAGAGACTGCAACACAGGATGTACACGGGCACCTTAAACACGATCCACAATAATATGCACAATATATATAAATGACTGAACAGGTCTGCAAATATAGAAAGTCTCTTGAAGTAATCCAGCACAAGATAACACAGTCAATGATGGCAATAGACTCAGCGGATAGCAGACTCCAGAGGAGAACCAACACAGTCCAGCAAGGTATGCAATACACCAGCACAGTCAATGAGAAGTATGCATACCGTGGTTCAGAAGTAGGCAGTCAGATAGGAGTGCAGCGATACCTGAGCGGCAGGAGGCCGGCAGGATGAGAAGTCCCGGGAGGAAGAGTCTAGTAGGTGCAGCGCACAGGTAAGTAGACCAACAGGGACACGAATCCACAGGAATCAGTAGAATGTGGAACTGGACTCATGGAGGACCCAGGAGAATGGAGATGATCTAGCAGAGAAGTAGCTGATGAAATACGAATCCAATGCTGACAGGAGGGTAGAGACCAGCAGGACACAGGAAGGCGTGGAGAGCGGATCAGCAGCGGGTGGACGATAGCGCTGACAGCAGCAGCAGGGCTCTGCGGACACACGAAGGTAACCAGTAGCAACCAACAGGTACCAATAGCGATGGAACACGGGAGAGCAGAGTAGACCAGGAGCTGTTGATCACGAAGAGAAGCAGATGGTAATAATAGCAGCAGTCTCGAGGAAACACGGGAGAGATGAGATGAGGCTGAGGTGCACAGGAGCAGCGGATAGGAATCAGCTAACAGTCACGATGGTGAACACAGGCGAGTTGCAAGCTGGAGACTGTAGTGCACGGAGGCAGCGGATAGGAATCAGCTAACAGTCACGATGGTGAACACAGGCGAGTTGCAAGCTGGAGACTGTGTAGTGCACGGAGGCAGCGGATAGGAATCAGCTAACAGTCACGATGATGAACACAGACGAGTTACAAGCTGGAGCCTGTAGTGCACGGAGGCAGCGGATAGGAATCAGCTCACAGACTTGATGATGAACAGGTGAGTGGATGTGGAGAGAAGGCTGTAGTGCACGGAGGCAGCGGGTAGGAATCAGCAAACAGTCACAATGGAATATGATAGCGTTGAAGTGGTATAGAAGACTGTAGTGCACGGAGGCAGCGGATAGGAATCAGCAAACAGTCACAATGGAATATGATAGCGTTGAAGTGGTATAGAAGACTGTAGTGCACGGAGGCAGCGGATAGGAATCAGCAAACAGTCACGATGATACAGTTGATGGTAGAAGTGGTATGGAAACCACAGTAGTAGAAGTGGTTTGGAAACCGCAGAGGTAGAAGTGGTTTGGAAACCACAGGAATCAGCAGCGCTGAATACACGAGGAAACATAGGAACACCTTCAGAGACTCATGGGGAATGAGACTCCAAGATCAGGCAACGTGGTGTTGACCACAGGTGCTTAATATAGGGAGTGTTGCCTGATCTGCCAATTGAGTTAAAGGGACATACACTGAAGTATAGGAAAGGGCTGCGCATGCGCAGACCCTCAGGATGGAGGACGGCCACGGTTCCTAAATGTCCGGGAAGAGGCACTCACGGTCCGGTGAGTGACAGTTAGTTCCACATATTGCAACATATGTTGAGCTGACCAACTCACGCCAAAGTCTTCCCAATCTGGTCAGTCCTAACATGATCAAATGCTATGCTATTTTATCTGGGCTTAAGGCTTACCTGCACACAGCTTTTAAAGGCAAGTCTTTCCCTAGCACTAGCAGCCATGGGAGACCTGGGACTCACCTGACACAAGTTGGAATTAATTAATGTAAAGAATGGGGTGCAAGAGTCATGGGACTTACATTGTATAAACAAAAACAGACATAGATCCTCTGCACTTACCATGTAAAGACTGGGGTGCAAGAGGGAGTTGCCCACATTGTATAGCATTTGATCATGTTAGGACTGACCAGAATGGGAAGACTTTAGCGTGAGTTGGTCAGCTCAACATATATTGCAATATGTGGAACTAACATTCCCTGTTTTTACTATAGAACAGTACTTGGTACAGCATTAATTATGTGTTTGGAGAGTGCATAGTATCCCTGTTTTCATATATATATATATATATATATATATATATATATATATATATATATATATGTATAAATATATATATATATATATATATATATATAAAACCAACAAGTTGATATAAATAGCGCTAGTAACCACAGCGTGACAGAATTACCAATATAAATCAATTACAGTATCAAATGGATAAAGTTCCAGATATATAGTTGGCTCAAGTGTGAGCGGCAGCCACGATAACCTGTATGTAGCCAGATGGTCAGTCCGGAAATGGAAACACTGCAACAGAAGACAGCCACGGCGCCTCAATGTGTATTATCAATTGTATATATATATAGACAGAAGTTGCGTACCATAAGGTTTTAGTAGGTCGTCTTAATCATAGATGGTAGACCCTCCTTCTAGGCTGTTCCTCCCAATAAATCACACATCGGACAATGCAGGAAAAAAGAGAGTAACATAGAGTAGTACGGTCATAGTATACATCACACTTCTTGTGAGCATGCACACCACCTATTTAGGTTTCCTTATTGTGAGAAAAATCATATATACCCAAGGTGGAGGACCATATATAGTATATTAGACACCCACGTGATGTATAATAATAAACTGCGTACCAGATGTTTTCTAGGTAAAAACATATATAGGTTCCTTAGATGATCAAATATATACTCTCTCCATCTCAACCTCATTCATTGGCGGCGAAAATGACACAGAGAGGAAAGGTATAAATATACAATTGAGTTTTAATAAAAAAGGTATAACAATGCACTTACATCAAGGAGTGCAAATATATGCTGGCAAGACAGGCTCAACGTGTTTCGTCCCGGTAACAACGGGACTTCCTCAGGAGCAAAATAGTAGTATAAATATATATATATTTATAGAAATATATATATATATATATATATATATATATATATATATATATACATAACATTCAACAAGTAAAATGTATTTTTGTTTTTTAGATATATACATATTATATATATATATATATATATATATATATATATATATATATATATATATACATACATGTAAATATAAATATATATATATACATAAACTTTTTTTTTAGATATATATGTATATATATATATATATATGTATATGTATATTTATATATAAAATATTTACATTTTACATATAAAACATATATGTATATATATATATATATATATATATATATATATATATATATTTATTTGGCAGTAGTATAGTATCAATTATCAGCATCAGAAACAATGGTCTTGTACACACAGTTGTTGGAATACAATGCTGGTTAAACATAGACAAACCATTGTACTTTGTCCCCACTTTAAAAATGCATTAGAGGTGTGTTCTTATAGTGTATAATGTACTTAATGAGCAAAACCATAAAACATATCAATGCTTCTGAACTCTGCACATAATTTTGAAATTGAAGTAAAGCAAACTCCAGCCAGAACGCCTGTGTCCATACGGCTCACATTATTATTTAGGCTATCGGCGTCAAAGCTCATTCAATAGGTTTTGAAAATGTACTTTAAACACTTAAAAATAAGGCCCATTGATCTGGGGCCTAATAAGGCTTTGTAGATGCTAAGACAACAAGTGCTACTTCCTTCGCCAGCTTGACATCTGAGAAAGGGGCCTTGCAGGAAAATGCAGGATGCGCGGCCTCTGTCACTCTACTGGTCCCCGTTAGGAATACTTAGGCTAAAGCTGGCCACACACTGCGTTATTTTCTACACTACATCTCATCTGAGTCTCTGAATTGTTAAAAAACATTGTAGAGCCATCGGGTGCTCGCATTGCCCCCTTAATCGCAGCAATGTAACTGTCGCCGTTCTAAGTGACGTGAATGGCAGAGCCAGTATGTTTTTCTGTCGCAGTTTACAGCAGACATTCCGGAATTCTTCTCTGCCACTTTTGCAAGAAGTCTGTATTTCCTAGATGTTGGAATTACGGCAATCGACATGTTACTGTCGCTGGAACTGTTGTTGGATTGTTCACCGGGAACATGTTGGTGATTTTTAAATACAAGGTAATAAGGATCATAGGCAAACCAAAGGGGGGGGGGGGGGTTCTAGTACCTGGAAACCCCCCCTCCAAGCCTGAGGCACTGTATAATTGAGGTGGCTGGACCCTGCTCCCGCTTCACACGGCTCTGCTTGAAAAGGGAGAGCTGCGTGCACCTAACAGTGGTGCACGCAGCATTGCCCATGTATTTTATGGGGATAGGAAGAGATGGAGAGCAGCCAAGCACTATCTAATATTATAGCCACGCCCCCATGCATGATGGTCATGCCCACTGGCGGCGTGGTGTGGAAACCCTCCTCTACAAATCCTGCGTTTGCCCCTGAGGATAGTAATGGTAAAGACACTTAGGAGCGTAATTACAAATACTTTCCACTTTTTTTTCTGATAATATACTTGGTTGTAAGTGAAGTAGCCATTATAAAGTGGGGTGTATTAAGGAGGGAGCACTATATCATTATAGTGCCAAAGAGCAATATATTAATCATAGAAAAAGATTTACAAAATTGAATTCATGCTCTATCTATTTTGCACCTAGTTTGCCCTGTAGATTCTAAACCTCTTAGCCAGGGCCAGAGTTTGGCAACCTAAAGACCTGGTCAATGAAGCTTTGCACACCCGAAAGTACCAGAAAATTGAGACTTGTCTTTTTCTTTTGGTATTGGCCAGACGGAACCTTTGTTTCATTCACAGTACCAACATACATTTCCTCTCTTGTCTCAAAATATCTCCCAACTCGGAAACTCCGTTCTGCACAAGATCTGCGTCTCTCATCCAACCTCATTACATCCTCCCATTCCCGGTTACAGGACTTTTTTCGGGCTGCACCCACTCAATGGAATTCTCTCCCTCATACAATAAGACTCTCCTCTGGTCATACAAACTTTCAAGCGTTCTCTGAAAACCCACCTTTTCAGACAAGCTTATAATATTCCTCAACCACCCTCTTAACCTCACTACCTTACTCAAGGAAGGGCTGGCAAAGTTTAGCCCAGGGGGCAAGACTCGACTCAGCAGCCTATTTTAATGGGGAAAAATGCAGGTGACCCAATGACCCCCAGCCCAGCCTGACCCTGACCTTACCCTATTACCACCCGTTACACAATTTCACACAAGACAGCTACCCCCTGACCAATATTGTTGTGTGACAGGATCATTTAGCTTATGAGTCACTTTTACCTTTGCAGTCTGGCTGGGCCGAAATTTAAGATGTAGACTTAGCCTCATGTGTCAAACTCTCATTGTCCCATAGATTGTAAGCCTGCGAGCAGGGCCTTCTCACCTCTTTGTCTGTTTTACCCAGTTTGTTTATTAGTTTACTATGTTTGTCCCCAATTGTAAAGGGCTACGGAATATGTTGGCGCTATTTAAATAAATGATGATGATGATTCACAGTAAAGCTCAATCGCTAATACTGATGGGCAACATTTTCCAGACCATGAAGTGTTACACGTTTAACCAGCAGAATTTGGCCTTAGTTGTTCCCAGTTCTACTTCAACCCCACAGCAGAATGAATTTACTGTCACTGCCCCAGCGCAAGTCATAGCGAGTTTCCCACTACGGCGTCGGATGGTAGGGTAAAAAATCCATTTTAATGTAAATTTCTTAAATCTAATTAATGTTTTTCAAAAACATTAAAAGTGGCATTTTAAAATATCATTTTGTTTCCGTTTCTATTTTATTTTTATGAAACCTTTCACCAGCCACAGAACACTGAGATCCATAGAAACTCGGCCTCTGAGTCAGCACGTGACAGGCAGGAAAAGCCATCAGGGTGGTGAGGTTTCGTGGCAGTACAGCCGTCCAGCTATCTGTGTGATTTCTTTATTAGCTCTACCAGCAGCAGTGAAAGAGCTAATTGTAGTATTTTCTCTCTTATGCAAAGGTTCTGTTTCCATCTGACCATGTCAAATCCTAACTGACTGTATTGACCATTGACTGGTTGAGCAGAAAAGAAAGAATGTGCTGTCAAAACGTTTGCAATTCCCCTGGAAAGTCAGTGTTTCCCGAACAGAGGGAAAACACGGAGCTCTGTGATTACAAGCAGCGCAGCGGCGTGTCTCCAGCTATTACAGCCCAGCAAGTGAATGTTTTTCTACAGGAGGATAGTGAGCAGTGGGCCAGGACTGATGCCGTATGCCTCCAGTTCAAGACATCCCAAACTCAACAATTCTCTTGGGACTTCCAGCAAACTAAAGTAGATTAATTAGCACTTTTTTGCGCTCCAGGCAAAAATATTCAGAAGGACCATCTTCAAAACCCAGGGATGGGCAACCTGAGACAATTAAGGGGCCACACGCGTGACCCTCTAACCTTCAAAAGGGCCACACATTACCCTTAACCTCAGTTATAAGTTAAAACAATACATGTAATCAAAGAAAGAGACATTTATCTGTAATAAGGTGAAGGCTCTGAAGGCTGCATGCTGCTGTAGTTGCAGCCCAGTGGCAGATCCGGGGGGGGGGGGGGGGTGAACGGGGCAATCACCCCCTTCCCCTTCAGCAGAACAAACCTACCTTTAAAATGCATCCTAGATGGCAATCAAAACGGGAGAGGGGTGGGGCCAACTGTGGGCGTGGGGCGGCTGCCAACCAGGGCCAACCAATCAGAATAAAGGAGAAGTGTGATTATGTTAAATCGCCCCCCCTAAACATGAAGTCTAGGTCCTCCCCTGGGGCAGCCTGTGTCCCCTCATAGTACTATATAGTGACACGGAACAGAATATGACGTGGTACAGGGTACAAACAATACTACTTTCATTATCATACTGGCAGCATATGGCCATGACTTCATTATCTATAAGGGGGCAAAAGCAGCGTTATCCTATACGTTACCTTATTTTTACATACAGTTATGACCAGTGGTTGAAGTGGAAATTTAGAAGTTGCCTTATGGGAAATGCAATGGGGGTGTAAGTGAATGGAATTTGATAGTTTGACAATGAAGGCAGTAGGAGAAGACATACAACCTTATACCCAAATTGCGACTACTGGTTTTGACAATATCTAACCTTAACAGTGCAGGGAAATTGCAATGTACAGGAAAACATTGAGAAAAACAGTTGCAAACTGTGCTCCTCCCTCTCTGTTTAGTGCTTCTTGCTAAAACTCCTTAAACATGATTTAAGATAAGAAGATCCCGCGACACTAATGACACATAATCATCCAGAGCCAATGTGCCGAAAGTTGGCGGTAATTTTACAGTTTGATAATATATGTTTTCTCCCATCTGTACAATGGATGTGCACACTCCATAAGATCCCCCCGTCTTTATGTCTGTATAGAAGATTACTGACTACCTGAAGACATGTGAAAAGGTTTTTTAATTTTGTTATTTGAAAATATACATCTGTAACACACAGTAAATGTATCACATGTTTAGACACTGTGTACTGTTTAGATACACAGGTGATTTCAACTCAAGCGGATTTCAAGCTAACAAGCCCCAGCGGTCATAGCTGTCCATGTGCTCCATGCTGACACACTGTAGTGAAGGGGTAATGATCATCCTCTTACACAGGGGGACAATTACACTGGGCAAATGTTACATGTAACATGTGTAGAGCAAGTACTCCTGTGTGAAGAGACTGAGCCTTCCCCAATCACTTCAATGCATCAGCACATAACGGTTTCACCTCTATAAACACTAAGGGGTATATCTACTAAACTGCAGGTTTCACAAAGTGGAGATGTTGCCTATAGCAACCAGATTCTAGTTATCATTTATTTAGTACAGTCTACAAAATGACAACTAGAATCTGATTGGTTAATATAGGCAACATCTCCACTTTGTCAAGCCAGCAGTTTAGTAAATATACCCCTAACACTTTATAGCTGGAAAAGAACTTACATTCAAAGCACGTGTGTGCAGGGCCGGATTAAGGGAATGGAGGCCCCTGGGCTAAGGGGGCCTCCATTCCCCCATGAGGGCCCCCCCGTGATCCGAGCTGCCCGTGCCCCCCCCCTTGATCCGAGCTGCCCGCGCCCGCCCCCCTTGATCCGAGCTGCCCGCGCCCCCCCCCCCCCCCCTGCCCCCCCTGGCACTAACCTCTTTCTCCGGCGCGCTGTACGCTCTTTACTGAGGAGATCTTGTGAGTGTGAGACTCACGAGATCTCCTCAGTAAGGAGACTACAGCACGCCGGGGAAGGACCGCAGTGAAAGTGCTCAGCAGCACTGATTGCGCCGGGGGCGCCCCCGCCCCCGACCGATCAATACTGCTGCTGAGCACTTTCAAGGGCCCCCTGGATGCCATAGGCCCCTGGGCTGCAGCCCAGTTAGCCCTATGGTTAATCCGGCCCTGCGTGTGTGGCACGACCTCTTAAGGTGCAGGTGGGTGGCAGCTAATCTTTAAATACTAAACAATTAAGCTGGGTACACACTGCAGAAAATTTCTACCGATGCGATATAGCTATTATTATTATTATTATTAATATTTATTTATAAGGCGCCACAAGGCATCCGCAGCGCCGTACAGAGACAACTAACTAGCTAACGATTTTACCAACGACTGAAAAAAAAAAAAGTCCCGATCAGCATGCTGATTCATGTGTACACATTATACAAGTTTAACATTCTTTACCTACAGATCTGTGCTCTTCATCTGTCATAACCATCGGCTAAAAAGATGGTGACTCTGCACACTCCATAGAGGTCTATTGACACTACTGGCCGTGAGTACATACACACTGCAGAATTGAAACAACATCCTTCCATCATTGAGTGAGATTTTTGGTTTGGTTTAAAAATCAAATCAAATGATACGATGTGCTTTGGAGCGATAATCGTTCATCTCTGGAGCGTATACACTAATGCAATATCAGGCCGAATGGTCGTTTACCGTGTGATTGGCCCGACTATCGGCTGAACACACTGTAGTGTGTACCCAGCCTAAAGCTAGGTACACACTACAGGGTTTTAGTCCAATAATTGGCTCAACCAGCCGACATATGACCGGTCGTTCGAAAGTCGGGTCAGTGTGTGCAGTGACGCGATGGTCGAAAGTCTGCCCAAATGGACGATTATCGCCTTATTTGGTTGGTCGTACTGTTCAATATTTTCGTTCCAATCTCCTTTCTGATGTGTAGTGTGTATAAACTTCCGACCGATCCACAACAGTGAGTACGAAATTACAATCATTGCTCACGACAACATGGCTGTAAAAAGTCGCTAATGGGGCAGTCGCTTTTCCCTTTATCGTCTAAAACAAGGCTAGTGTGTATGCAGTCCATGGACCGAGCGATCTGATCATCGATCGCATGTAAAATCGATCGGTATAAAAAGTTGGTGGAAAATTCTGTAGTGTGTACCCAGCTTTACACACATTTTTTTCATGCGGACTGGGTGCAATTCTTACTATGTTGGTATCGGATTCACATAAAGGATATCGTATTAAATATGACAATTTTTGTTCATATTACAGCTGGTACTGAAAGAATTGATTTATTTCATGTATTGATGCAATATGTACTTTAAAGAGGAAATAACAGTTCAGTAAAAATACAGAGAAAGTGAGAAAGATTCTTGAAGTGTTTTGGGCTTCCTTTTTACTGTGGCTGTAGGACGGTATGAATAAGAGGAACCTGCGGTAAGGGAAGTTATGTTAATATCAGATAACATTGCTATGGAATGGGCAATGAATTATGTCCCGGCTGACTCAGGGGCAGTGGTTAGCTTGTAAGAAGGTGGCTGGTTTTGTGGTCTGGAAAAAATATTTATGTTTTGGGACCATGTCCTGTCTCAGGAGCCTAGAACATGATACCGACATTATCTCATGTCAGTTTAAAGTTACATTATTCAGGAAACTGGTTCTCGTGGGAAGTGTCATAATTTTCACTCTGTCTGTTTTGCTTTATATACAAACATGCATGACACTTTCCCCCACAACACGCTATATAAGGATCTGAGAGGAAATGAGTCCTGGTACAGACGGTTGGGTAAAGTTGCCCAATTTTTACTAAGCCAATAAATTACAAACCGATTTAGTGCATAGAAAGACAGTAACAATTTATCAAAGTTTTTTTTTCTTCACGTCAATCTGCTATAAAGCTACAGATGGAGACTTGACCTTATTCATAAAGGAATGGACATTGCTTTAATACCGAGGCCCCTATTTATCAATGCGCAGTGATAACACATTTTATAACGCCGCTTATGGCAGCGATAGGAAATCTATTATCACCACAATTTATTGTGAACTTGTCGCCAGAGCACCTGAGTGATAATCAGCTTCCTAGCGATACTGGCTGTCAGCGGTAAAGTTGAACTTACCGATTCGCTGGATGGGTGTACGACCCGGCCAGCCGACTCATAATTTCGCAGTAGGACTGGAAGCTGGGACTTGGGCTCTGTTCCACTCAAGGGGAAAAATATTTGGGGAAAAATAATCTTATTAGAATTTTTTGGGGATTTTTGATTACAATAATGAAAGGAGGACATAGTGGTACTTACACAGCCAATATACTTCTTGGATTGCCTTCCTTGTGTTTTGCATGAGGGAGACTATCAATGGAGATAGGTGGAGAATCTCGTGGCCACTGGCCATAGCCCCGCCCCCTTGATGTACAGGGTGGAGCCCTACACCTGTTTTCACCAGAGATAGGGATTTTCTCTGCTTTATAAATAAGCCCCAGAAGCTCTTGTTGGCTAATAAACCTCTATGGACCCCAGACTAGACTAGTTTTGTTCAGAATGCTAGAGACATATAAGGTCCAAAAAGCTGGGGCCCATGTTTGGTTGCACAGCCAGAAATCCAATGCACACTAGGGGTATATTTATCAAGCTGCGGGTTTGAAAAAGTGGAGATGTTGCCTATAGCAACCAATCGGATTCTAGCTGTCATTTTGTAGAATGTACTAAATAAATGATAGCTATAATCTGATTGGTTGCTATAGGCAACAGCTGCACTTTGACAAACCCGCAGCTTGATAAATTTACCCCCATGGTCTTTAGACCAGTTGCTATGTCAGAGCCTTTGATCGCTACACTGCAGTACTCAATATACAGAGTCCTGCAGTGTTTAATGACAAGAACACGCTCAGCTCTCCAGCCAGAGAGGAACCCCCTGTTGCTGAGGGGTGTGAATGTTACCTCACAGTACACTAGCAGGAGAGGGGGCAGGGTTGTATTTATGTGACTGTGGGAGGAGTAAAGAAAATAATTTTGGGGGGTTTACTGATATTTTAAATATTCTACACAGTGGTTGCAAAACTTTAGTTAATGTACGGACAGTAAAAAGTGTTATATTTTGTCCATCAGTAATACAAACTAGAGACCAGTAACAATATGACACCTAACTGACACTTCTAAATCATATATAGCCAGAAACACAGCAATAATTTGGGGTCGGAGTTTGTTCATTGACCCTTTATGTTCTTATTTTAACCTACTTTGTTACCTAGATTTTACTACTTTCCCTTTTTTGATACTTTTTAGAGCTACATAAATAATGTATGTAATGCCCCCTGTGGTATTGTTATTCTCACCTTCCAGGGACTATCTGTGTGGTCCTGACATTAGGACACACCGGAAACACACCAGGAACATAAAGCCATACTTACCTACTTTTGACAGGCTCCCTCCGGGAGATCACTGAAGAGGGGTGTGAAGGGAGGGCGGAAGTGTGCGGGGCGGGGCTTCGCAATTCGCATCATTCCTACCCCCTCCCCCCTTCTCTAGTGATGTATGCCTGTTTGGGGTCTTTTTGGTAAAAAAAAAACAAAGCAGGCATTACGTCTCTGGGGGCGGTGCCAAAATGACATGATTCCGCGCATACACCCCTCCATGCTGGCAGATGCGGGAGAATTGCCAGCTCTCCCGGGATTCCGGGAGACCTACCCAGAATTCGGGAGTCTCCCGGACATTCCGGGAGAGTTGGCATGTATGCATAAAGCTGGTATGAGCTGAGGAGAAGTGTGGGCCAAATTGCAATATAACTGAGAGAATATGAGTGACATGGGACAATGCATAAGGCTCAGGGGCAGATCTAGAATTGTATTGTAAGAGGGTCGATTAAGTTCCCGCCCCCTTTTTGATTGTTAAGGCTGCCTGCGGCTGCACACTATTTGCAGGTCCGTTTGGCAGGGAGAGTGTGCTGTCCGGCTGCTCTGATTGTGGTTCAAACACAATCAGTGTTTCAAACACAATCAGAGCGACCATCCAGCACACTCTCCCTGCCTGTCTCTGCCAAACGGACCTGCACATAGTGTGCAGCCACCGGCATCAAGCCCCTGCTAGGGGGATCACCCCCCCCGGATCCGCTACTGATAAGGCTTCTGCAGAGAAGGGGTGATTTACTGTGCTGGACTGAGAAAGGAGATGTAAATATTCATTTTACTGTTGTTTGCAACTCCAGTAGCATGCTGGAGTGTAAATATAAAGTTTATTTGCATAGAGATGGTCCGGAGCCCAAATCACTGAGCCGTCTGTTTGCACTGCCTCCTAAGTCACCACACCTATGTCCCAACACGTTAATGAGACATTGCAGAAAACCTGCATGTGCGGGGACCCTCTGGTCATCTACATCCACGCCCAGGAGCTAGCCAGAGCTAGAGAAGACGGGCACTGCCTAGCTCGTGCACCCCAACACCACACACAGTGACAGGGGGTTACATAAATGGCGTCCAACTTAAGCACGCACAAGATGAAGCCAGTACCGGTGACAAAAAAATTAAGCAAATCTGTTCGACACCATCATCATCACCATCATCATTTATTTATATAGCGCCACTAATTACGCAGCGCTGTACAGAGAACTCACTCACATCAGTTCCTGCCCCATTGGGGCTTACAGTCTAAATTCCCTAATATAGACACACACTCACACACAGACACAGACAGACAAACAGAGAGAGACTAGGGTCAATTTTGATAGCAGCCAATTAACCTACAAGTATGTTTTTGGAGTGTGCAAGGAAACCGGAGCACCTGGAGGAAACCCACGCAAACACAGGAAGAACATACAAACTCCACACAGATAAGGCCATGGTCGGGAATCAAACTCATGACCCCAGTGCTGTGAGGCAGAAGTGCTAACCACTAGGCCACTGTGCTGCCATCACCATCAGTCACATGACCTAAAACACCTAAATTAAATGGTGCATTATGTTGTTTGGAAAATAAAATATTCTTTTGCCTACAAAATGTTTCCTATTGCCCTTATTTAACTAGTTTACTGTTTAAATACAACCCACAGATAATATCTATTGAATTTATAATGAATAGTGTAAAAAAAATAGGGCAACTCATCCAGCGTTACAGCTCTACAAACCGATCTCTGTTTTCTCTGACTCCCTCCTATCTCGTCTTGTTCCTGACAGCTGAGTGCGTGAGTTAGGTGATGATGGAAGGAGCGCACAATGCACCAGAGGTCATTACATCACCAACTTCAGAAGCTGGATACAGGAAGTGATATCTTAAAGATGATTGAGCAGAGGTGATGAAAATGGTGTTGTCAGACAAGCGATCATCAAAGAGTAGGCTTTATCTTCTGAAAGATCTGAAACAATTAGATAATGACTGGTCCTGCATTGTCTTACTCTATATACATATCCCAAAATGAACCCTTGGCAAAGATGGTTAATGGGTTTTGTCTTGATGATTGATGTGGTTTCGTTAAAGAGGTAATGATAAACATCTTTCAGCATTTACAGACACTTGGGAGGATTTTGCTTCCTATTAGTGTATTTTAGAAATTCTATGGAAATAATGAAGCATTTTAAATATGTAATGTGATTGTGCCATTGCTTGTTGAATGCTTGAAAATGTATTGCATATTTGCCCACCTACAGGGAGAACACTGTGACAGCAATAAATAATATTGTGCAGGTTTTCCATTTGAAATTAATAATGTTTTGCTTGCAATTAAATACTTGATTTGTAATGCACTAATTGGCTTCCCTGGATCTAAACATGCTGGTTTCATCTGATTGGACCATCCACTAAGGCTTTATCACAAATAAAGGTAAGAGACTGACAAACATCTATCCCTCTACTTTTGAAAGCCCTGTTGGTAGCTCAGACAATGCTGTGTCAAACATTCTAAACATCTTGCAATACTGTGATTCTTTAGCAGGAGAAGGCATCTTGTACTTCTTAGCTGTTAGTAGTCAATCCGCGCATCTCTCAGAATATGGGTGAGCTCTAATACTGCCTATGAGAAAATAGGGATTCCTGCCCTATCATCATCAACAACATTTATTTATATAGCGCCAGCAGAATCCGTAGCGCTTTACAATTGGGAACAAACAGTAATAAAACAACACTGGGTAATACATACAGACATAGCGATAATGGGCCCTGCTCGCAAGCTTACAATCTATTGGACAATGGTTTGATACTCAAGGGTAAATGCTACATCATATTGCACATTGGTCCAGCTAGAATACAAAGGTAAAAAGTATTCTGTGGGCTGTGTGATGAGTCACACAGCAATGTTGGTCAGAGGGTTGTTGTCTTGTGTTAGCTGTGTAGAGGTTGGTAATAGGGTAAACTAGGAAGATTAAGATGCTGGTTGAGGAATATTATAAGCTTGTCTGAAGAGGTGGGTTTTCAGAGAACGCTTGAAGGTTTGAAGACTAGAGGACAGTCTTACTGTGGGAGGGAGGGAATTCCGCAAAGTCCTGAAAAAAGTCCTGTAACCGAGAATGGGAGGATGTGATGAGAATGGAAGAGAGACGTAGATCTTGTGCAGAACGGAGGTGTCGAGTTGGGAGATATTTTGAGACAAGTGAGATGTATGTCGGTGCAATTTTATTGACGGCCTTGTATGTTAATAGAAGAATTTTATATTTGATTAGTTGAAAAACAGGCGACAAATGTAGAGACTGACAGAGTGGCTCAGCAGAGGAATAATGGTTTGAAAGAAGAATCAATCTAGCCACTGCGTGCAAAATAGATTGTAGGGATTCAAGTCTGATTTTGGGAAGACCAGTAAGGAGGGAATTGCAATAGTTGATGTGGAAGATGATGAGTGCATGAATTAAGGTTTTTGCAGTGTCTTGTGTGAGATACGTGGAAATGAAATGTGATTTAAAAACCTCAGACACAAGGTATCAATGCATGCTAAAAAGCCAATGTGAAATATAATTTTCACACTAATTTAAGATAACTGATTAATAATCTAAGATTACTGAGAAAACTAGTTTTCTTATTGAATTTTTATCGCACTTAACACCATAGCAATGATTTATCAGGTGATTGAAGGTATTTTAGTTGTATTTATGGCAACTTTTTACTAATGTGATTTGAAAGTGTATTTTTTATTGTGTTCTATCCATTTTTTGGGCAAATTAATATGTTTTAAAAATGCTCTAATAAACATTAAACTAATAATCTTATTTTATACATATTTATGTTTTACATGAGTCTGTGGGAGGTTTGTTTTGTTTTGTGTTAGTTCTCAGATACTACACTGCTTGTAACTGGGTCCTGCTTGTCTGTATCTTCTGTCCCTGATATTATATTCTTTTCCTGTGACTTTGCTTACAGTAAGTTCCTGATCTGTTCCTGGATTTCCTGGCCACAGTGCACATCCAGGGGCATATGCCATGTATAGGTTACCTCTTGAATTCCTGGCTTGATTCTGGATTCAGTCTGTATTAGCAGTGCCCACCCCGCCACTTGCCTGCATTGCTTTCAGCCTCTTACCTCCATCAATTGCTGTTTATGGTAATTCCATTTTCTGTCTCTAGTTTCTACCACACCTGTTGGACCCTGGCATCATTGTCCTATGCCTCTAGGCCAACCCTGATTTCTCCCAGCTGGGATTTATGTATGTGGTCATGTTCTTTTCCTGGCCATGGACTTCCTGTTTCCAAGTTTTGCGTCTATAGTAAACTCATTCTCTAGTACCTGGCCTAACAACTCCCAAACCACTGTCAGGATGAATTCCTGTGTGGTTTCTGGTATGTTAAAGAATTCTGTACTTTCATCTGTGTTTAACTCCAATTCTAACACTTTGACATTTAGGTCACAGGTCCATCAAGAATTTGGGCCACCTTTCATTCTGATACTGGCAGTGATCCCTACTGGTGTCCTGTCATTCTATTGCTGGCAGTGATCCCTACTGGCGTCCTGTCATTCTGATGCTGGCAGTGATCCCTACTGGCGTCCTGTCATTCTGGTGCTGGCAGTGATCTCTACTGGCATCCTGTCATTCTAGTGCTGGCAGTTATCCCTACTGGCGTCCTGTCATTCTATTGTTGGCAGTGATCCCTACTGGCGTCCTGTCATTCTGTTGCTGGCAGTGATCCCTACTAGCGTCCTGCCATTCTATTGCTGGTAGTGATCCCTACTGGCGTCCTGCCATTCTATTGCTGGCAGTGATCCCTACTGGTGTCCTGTCATTCTAGTGCTGGCAGTGATCCCTACTGGCATCCTGTCATTCTGGTGCTGGCAGTGATCCCTACTGGTGTTCTGTCATTCTCTTGCTGGCAGTGATCACTACTGGCGTCCTGTCATTCTAGTGCTGGCAGTGATCCCTACTGGCGTCCTGTCATTCTATTGCTGGCAGTGATCACTACTTGCGTCCTGTCATTCTAGTGCTGGCAGTGATCCCTACTGGCGTCCTGTCATTCTATTGCTGGCAGTGATCACTACTGGCGTCCTTTCCTTATATTGCTGGCAGTGATCACTACTGGCGTCCTGTCCTTCTATTGTTGGCAGTGATCTCTACTGGCGTCCTGTCATTCTGGTGCTGGCAGTGATCCCTACTGGTGTCCTGTCATTCTGGTGCTGCCAGTGATCGCTAATGGCATTCTGTTATTCTGGTCCTGCCAGTGATCCCCACTGGCGTCCTGTCATTCTAGTGCTGGCAGTGATCCCTACTGGCGTCCTGTTCTGGGCAATGCCAGAGGACAATTGCAGAATTTTGTAGGGGAAAAAACCAAATTGTACCAGAACTATCACGGGGGCAAACACAGGATTGTCATAGGTGTAACCTCATCCTTTAATTTGTCATATGTCACTGCATTTTCTATGTAAGCATAGCATACAGCATGTATAATCTATCCACAAGTATTGTGTTTTCTGCCCTAGAATAGTTTACAAACTCTATTGTACTGTCCATAAGCTATTGGTGCAGTATTTGCTTTCTTTGTGTCAGTAAATGCACAGTTGAAAGAACATCTATTCTGCATACGCTGCCAAAGGTGGTCCTGTGTTCAGTGTAAAGATCAGAAGTTGTTTTGTAAGCATAATACCTTCTGGTCAAGGTGACTTAAATGCCATCATTCACTGCCTCCCAGATGGTATTACAGCGAAGCACGGGGGGAAAATACGTTCAATAAGCAGAAAAAGACAAGTAAAGCCTCATACCAGCCTCAAAGCATATTTGTATTTTCATAACTAAAGAACCGTGTCTGTTAATCAAGCAATAAGCCCGCAGTAGTGTGAACTAGATTGCTGCAGCGTGAAGCTTTAAATAGAAAAGGCGTGACAGATTATTTATGGTTGTAGTTTAAATGAGCCTTTACCCGATGAACAATGATTTTACATATGTCTAAATTCATTGTCCTTAATTTACCAAGTCACCCTAAAGCATGGAAAGTAACTAAATACAGTAAGATTTATCTCACGGTTATTACCACTCTGACACAACCTTACATTGTGGGCTTTAGGCCTGGCTAGGGCCTACTTCAATGCTAGTAAAATTGATTCTGTGACAACATTTTGTCCTTTTCACTACAAAATAAATAGCACAGAATTATTACATTTAAAAGTGATGATTACCTTCAGATGACTGTTTAGTGACTAACTAAACATCTTTATATTTTTCTGTTCATTCTCTGCTTTTCAGCCTTGTATTTACAACAATATCAAGCTGAGATTACTTTTGCTGTCCGAGAATATGACTAGTTCCAGTGGAGCCAATATATCTGTTCTGTGAATGTGTGACAATTGGTGCCCAGGTAAATTACAAAGGGAGGAAGAGAAGAAGTTTGCATACTCAGTACTTATATATAGGGTCTTTTCAATGCAATAAACGTAATCAACAATAAGGAAGCATGACAAAAAATACTAATTTATTGCAATGATTCATCAAACAATACAAATAATAAATGTACTTCTTTATTATACGTGTGCTACTTGAGAAAACATGCACTCCACCCACTGTCATTCTAGAAATTTAGTTTTCTTGATTGAATGGCGTACTTGTCAGTACCTGCAGGTTGGTGGAAGGAGAAACACGGTCCTCCATAGGGCCCCACACCTTGCTAGATATCCCCCTTCCCTCCAATTTTCAAAACTCAAGCTGACCCCATTGCTCCTCATACTACGGTCTCCCTTCAGCTGCAACGCTCAAAAGGTTCACTCAATGACAGGTGGGTGGAGATTTTTTTCAAGTGGTGCCCATATAATTAACAAGTAGTAATAGACAAAAAAACATAAATGATGAACCACAAGATTTTCTTATAATTCAGACTCCTGGATCATTGGTGACGATATGAACGTATAGTTGTTTTGCTGGACGGAATGTCTGGATTTCATTGACTGAGAAAATGTTATGTCACAAGGGTGTCCTGGTTTCCTGTTTCAAATATATAAACAAACATTTCATAAGGTGAGATATTAGGACGTGCTTTATTATATCTATCATCCCATAATGACCTGAAGTAACTTTGGGGCAGCTACAAATGTCTCTCAGGCCCACTCAAGGTCCCTGGTAATAGACTTTCCATTGCAGAGATTTATTAAACTTTAAAAGGCCTCATGAGTTCTCTTTGATTACTCAGTTATGTTGTGAGAGAACATTCAGAGCACAGGGTTACGACTTATTATAAATCTTGCGATCTGTAAAGTGCTGTGTAATATGAGAAAATCCAATAAAGAATAATTGGCTTAATCAATTGTCCACTTCCAGATTCCCACCACTCCAATTAACCGCTACTCCATGGAGTTACTCCGTTACTCCATTCAACCTCATTTCCTAAACTTCCACCACTCCAATGGACTGCCACTTCTTTCCAAGACTTCAGTCATTCCACTCAACCATTACAGGCTTCCAACATTCCACTCAACTGTTACTCTACTTCCAGACTTCCAAACAGTAGAATAAAAGCTGAAGGCAGTGAAAGTCCCCAAGTGCAAATCTCCCCACACCTCCGAAATTTTTATTATGCCAAAAAATCCATCCCTGAACCCTTCCAATTCCTCATAGTTTCTTTCATTGTCTTCTACCAATCTTTTCACCATTCCAAATTATCCCCACCTTGTAATATCCTCTCCTCTACTAAATCCACAAATATCCTAATCTGACCTCCTCATCATACCCAACCAAAAATTATAAAACAATGTGGATTTTTAACCTAAAATTCATTGTACGCAATAGATGCAGAAAACCTCAAACAGCAATCTAAGCAGATTTAATGATATGATAATTAAAAGTTTTCATTTTAAGTATCAACTATGTAAAGAGTCAGTCAGCTTTAAGTGTATAATTAAGTTATGTATCCATTTGTTTTAGCATGCCTAAATACACATTTTATTATTTGCAGAATTGTGTTGCTCTCTTTGTAAAAATGTTTTGCACTTTACTAGTAAAATAAATTCTTAATCTAAATTAAAAATAAACAGCGACCAACCCAACAGGCCCCAGTGACAACCAGAATGATCAATAGTCAAACAAATATCTCTACCAATTTGGCCACTCAAGCGTGTGTCAAAATTAGAAAATTATCCTTTTGTTAAGTTCTTCAGATGACCTTAAAGCTGTCGGCATATGCAATATTCTTAAATAGTTTTAATCTTTCATAAAATATCTTTTCATTGACTGATTTCTGAACACACAGAACAATTTTAATATCTGACATTGAGCAGAAAACAAATCACTTAGGGGGCCTGATTCATTAAGGATCTTAACTTGAGAAACTTCTTATTTCAGTCTCCTGGACAAAACCATGTTACAATGCAAGAGGTGCAAACTAGTATTTTGTTTTGCACATAAGTTAAATACTGACTGTTTTTTCATGTAGCACACAAATATCAACTTTAAATTTCAGTGTACAAATAAGCTATCAAGTGTTTGTGTGCTACATGAAAAAACAGTCAGTATTTAACTTATGTGCAAAACAGAATACTAATTTGCACCCCTTGCATTGTACCATGGTTTTGTCCAGGAGACTGAAATAAGAAGTTTCTCAAGTTAAGATCCTTAATGAATCAGGCCCTTAATTTGGATTGTTCAGTCTTCCAGAACTATATATTTGTCAACAAATACTGGATGATTGAAATGATCAAAACAAAATCTAAAGGCAAAGTATTTTTATTTGCGATGTGATCGCATTCAATGAGATCTGACAATTATCTGTATGCGTGTTGCACATTAAAGATATAATACAAGGCCATTAATCCATAATGTTGCTAAGACGTATGATTCACGCTTAATAGTTGTGATTGGCCTTTACTTGAAAACAATTGTATCATTGTTGTGGGTGGGCGAACGAAACTATCATATTTAAGCAAATATATGAAATTTAGATCAACCTGTGTATGTACAAATAATTCCATGAAAATATATTTTTTGAACAGGGGGTTCAGATCCCACAGGGCCTAGTTAGTGCAGATGACTGCACACTGTCCTATTGTGATTATCATCTGACCCCATTTTCCTCCAGTCCCAATTGCTATCTGTTCAGGATCAATGCCGATTTCAGCCACATTTTAATCAGGAGCAGAACAACAACACCTGGCGTTTTACAGAATAAAAGCACAGATCAAGTACAATAGAAACAGAGGACGAGCTTTAAAACAAATGAATAAATCTAACAAAACAATTTTTTTTTCTAAGTAAATAAATTCCAAACTTCAATTAAATTCCATATTATAAAACATATTTTATAATGGATTATCGGCGATGGTTTTCCTTTAATAATAGTACAGCAATCCTTGAAGACAATAGTTATAAAAACTGAAATCATGCTTCATAGCCGGGTAAAAAAAAGAATTCTACTTCTTCCTGCTTCCATTGGTGGTGACCTAGTTTAATGAAATCAGGTCAGCTGTGAGCTCTTCATTACCCCCAGACTAAACTACAGAGAATACAGAAATGTTTCCAGGCCTCTCGGTGGTTCTCAGTGGGGTATTGTGTGGTTTTTCTATATATTGACTTAGGAAGAGGTCTGTACCGAAAAGCTGGTAAATAGTACAAGGCATAGGAAGTAGGTACACAGGCTCGATGATTGAATTAGATGAATAAATAAGGTCATGTCTCTTAAAGCGCCCTCTTGGGGATTAGGGCAACAGGGGAAACAAAAGTAGACACAATTATCTTAATATACCAACCACTGATGAAGCTCACCTATCAAGTTAGGAATGCTAGGAATGCACAGGCTTTAATCAGATAACACAATTCTAACAGGGCTGGGCATACAAATAATGAATTGTGTATTGGATATAAGCAGTATTTTATTTTAACTTTAAGAAAAGACGTAGAAGGTGTTGTAAAAGATCAAATTCCAGTGGGACAAAAACAAATACTTGGTTATTTTCCATTTGATTTTTAAATGGTATTGGAAAATATGCATATATACATATATATATATATATATATATATATATATATATATACATATACACTGCATATAAATATATATAAATATATACACATATTTAATATATATACATATATATATATATATATATATATATTTATATACATGTGTCTATATATATATATATATATATATATATATATTATATATATTTATTTGAATGATGCACATGGAGTGTAATTGTCACTAGTAACACCCAGCTATTTTATTTGCACATTTTATATTTTAAGGGCTTGCTAAGTGCAGCATACATAGAACAGAAAATAGTATAATTTATCCCTCTAGCCAAGTTTTCGAATTTAATGCTAATTTAGATTTTTATTTTTTTTTTGCTCAGAAAACCATTTACAGAAGTAGACAAACAGGAATGTTACATGAGGAACTGTAAAGATGAATTCACTTGTAACAAACTATATAAAAAAACTGTGAAAGATTTGCAATATTATATATTACAGATTTGGTAGGCTTGGTGTGCAGGTATGTGTATGGGCCATTGTTTGTAAACAGAGAATTGGCAGGTTAAATGGTGGACATATGTCACCGATGGGGGCGCAAGCCCATCTTCATGACTAAATAATCTGTATGTATTGTTTTTATTTACAGCCTCTATGCACATACTGTTGGCTTAATATTTTACTTTCCTGTATAATCGTTCTTAGCATCCACTTTTACCTGCTTTGGTCTAGTTACACCCTAGTTATAACACCCCATGGTTGTTACTTTCTGTACCCTAACACTTGGCTTGTCTATCTACATCTGTATCTTGTAATTTGGTCCTTATTTCTACATCTCTGCATTTATCTCTGAACTCCCAGCTTGAGCAAAAAATACAGGAATATCCTCTCTCCCGCTCTGCTCACACATCTCTCTCAGTGGGGTCACAAGATCTTACACCGCTAGGGGGCATTACATCATGTAAACTGCATTGCCCAGAAGTCTGTTTTCCTGTCATAGGCCTGACCCAGAGTCACTTACCGGATACAGCATCTGCCACTCTCCTCCCATATTCTCCTCTTCTGCCCCGCTTTTCTTCAGCAGCGAGCTTGCGGCACTTCATCCTTTTTGTAGTTGCGTTCTCATGATCGCCGACTTCATAGGCTCATTTGTTTCAAATTTAGGCAGATCCTATTTACACTGCTCCTTGTGCACTATTTAGTGCCAGACTATTAGGATTGCTTATGTTCCTAGCTTCTGTATCTTTCTGTGTGTCCAGTGGCTTGATTCTTTTGTGTACCAGTCCCAGCTTGTTAGCATAGTCTTTACTCTTTTACTTGGCACGGCGTTTGGCTACCTCACGTTCCTGACCTCGGCTCGTCCTAACTTCTACTCTGGTTCCCACTGACTGTATGTGTACCAGACCCTTGCTTGGCTGACCCACCCTCTTCATACCGACTTGGCACCACGCATCCAGTAGTTATGCGCTTATCACGTCAGGGGGCAGTGTAGAGGGCCACACCCTGCAGATCTCGCAGCAGTGAATCCCAAACAGGTCCTGGTGAATACCGGGGGTCTGTTAGATACAGGGTCTCTGTCCTGCCAACACTAACCTTGACTGACAACAAGAAATCTTCTCTCACCAGATCTGTTCCCATGGCATTTTCTGATTTTCATTTTGAATGTAGGGAGAAGTTATGAACTTTTCCTAAGCCTTTTAATTTTTTCAGTGAAGCTAACGAGACAGGCCCATAATTAATCAATCAAGCACATAGATTTTAGATGATAGTTTGTGAATGGAAAGGTCAACTATTATAATCAGAGTTATGATGTCACTATTCGTAATGATACATATACATGGTTTCTAAATGGTTACATATGACATCCCTTAAACATTTAGATACAATCAAGCATGAACCGTTTTGCTGTGGTTGCCCTTTTTCCCCACATATGCATTGTAAGTGCATGAGGAGAAATCTGCAAGTCACAAACTCTCCTTTCACCTCCTATATAACAACTATTGCTCTTCAATGAAATCCTGCAAGGTGAAGGATCTGGTATAATGATTTAAGTCACTAATTAAATAAAGGGCCGTCTCATTTTAATACCAACAGGTGGTAAATTGGAATACATTTGATCTTTAAATGTAAACTATGAACAGACAATCCCTATCAAAGAAAAGGGTGAGTAAAAGGACTTCAGATTCACCTCCAGGCAGCCACAAAAGGCTGTTTGTGACTGAAATGATTAATAAAGGGTGAGTTTCACACTGGTAAAATCCAGCTTATTAGCATATGACTTCTAATTATTACCAGCCTGGCTGTAGTGCTAATTACCACCTAGCAGCATGTTAGTTAGTGAATTCTAACAGATTGTCTCTCTCACTATAGTGATGATTCAATATGCTTTTTGTTTTACTTTAATGTATATTTTACTGAACCAATTTTTTCTCTCTCTGTTGCTTCCAATAAAATGTTTAATTGAAGTAAGAATATGGGGCCTGATTCATTAAGGATCTTAACTTAAGAAACTTCTTATTTCAGTCTCCTGGACAAAACCATGTTACAATGCAAGGGGTGCAAATTAATATTCTGTTTTGCACATAAGTTGAATACTGACTGTTTTTTCATGTAGCACACAAATACTTGATAGCTTATTTGTACACTGAAATTTAAAGTTGATATTTGTGTGCTACATGAAAAAACAGTCAGTATTTAACTTATGTACAAAACAGAATACTAATTTGCACCCCTTGTAATATGGTTTTGTCCAGGAGACTTAAATAAGAAGTTTCTTAAGTTAAGATCCTAAATGAATCAGGCCCAAGGTTTGCTATTTAGTCCCCTAAAAAGGTTTTTTATCCACCAATAGAATACTACTGATCACGTAAATCTGTTTAGTAGGTAACAGGAGATATATGTTGTTGTATACTTTTGCCTATATAATCTATACTAGATATACTTTTGTTTTATTTTAGTTCAGCTGGGGCTCATTTCTGCCTATATATTCTTGAACATACCATAGCAGCGAAAAACTTTTAGTGGAGTCTTAAAAAACAAAAGAGCATATAGCAGCTATATGGTAATCACCAAACCCCACTCTCTATCCAAGCTGTTATTATAAAAGTTTGGTATGTCTGTAAAATGGAATGCATCACATGTTTACTAAATAATTCCTCTAAATCATTTAATATTACTCTGGTTCCCCGGCTTCATTATTTTAACACTGAAAATATTTTTAAAAAACACATTTTCATCATGTATTTAATAATATAATTGTATTTTAATATATGTCCCCATTAGGATTTATTGCCCTTCACCCCCCTTCTCTCCTTTCCTTATTTCTCCTTTCCATATCTGTATAATTATCAACAGTATCTATTTGTTTTTATCTAATCGCTTTTATTTGTAATAATATTGTATAATTATGTACTTCAATATAGTTGATTGTAACTTTCCTTTTCTCTGTCAATTTAATAAAATCTTTTGGAAAAATAAATAAATTAAGCGAATTCTATAAACAAGAGTGAAACTTTTGCAATAAAATAACTTTTGATTCCGTTTTTTTTTATAGAACCCATATAAAAAAATGCCACAAAAAAACAAAATGAAATAAATATGCTGAATGAAGATTCAGGAACAAATTGAATGGAATTGAATCAGAAAGCTGTAATTTATGGTAACTAGAAATGAGCAAATAATTAATTTTCACAATTCACTAGGTTCTAGGGCAGGCCTGTCCAACCTGCGGCCCTCCAGGTGTTGTGAAACTACAAGCCCCAGCATGCTTTGCCGGTAGACAACCAGTTGATAGCTGGAAGGGCATGCTGGGACTTGTTGTTTCACAACATCTGGAGGGCCGCAGGTTGGACAGGCCTGTTCTAGGGGTTTCAAACACATTCACAGTTTTGTGAGCATTTTTTGCCAAATGTGCAATAGTGGCTAACGCTTTATAGTGATCGCCAGTCATGGATTGTCATGAAATGCAGGAAATTTCTATCATTTCTTTAGTGGCATGTGCTCAAATAAACCAATATACTTCAAAACCTCATGGAGGTAATATACCATGATATTGTGGGTCATAAAGAGACTCTTTCTTCCATATACTAAACACAATAGGCCTGATTCATTAAGGAAAGGAAAGCCAAAATAATTAGTAACTTTGCAACTTGGCAAAACCATGTTGCATTGGAGGGTGGTGGCTAAATTTAATTTGTGGGGACAGATTTATAGCTGGGGTAGGGTATGTCCTAGATCAACTTTACATTTTAGTGGAAACATAAAGCTATCAAGTATTTGTATGCTACAAGAAAAAACAGCCAGTATTTAACTTATGTGCAAAATAATAAAACTAATAGGAACCCCTTGCATTGTGACATGGTTTTGTTCAGGAGAAAACTTACTAATTTTTTGGACTTACTTTCTTTCCTTAATGAATCAGACCCAATAATTCTATCTAATTATAGGCCTATCACATAACATAATGATTGAACACACATTAGATCAATTACCATCTGAAATTCAGGGGTCCCCAATGTTTAAGCAGAGGCGTGTCAACACGAGCCAATCAAATAGAAGCTTACACCTAATACAAATCACTAAGGGACCACATCATGAATGGAGGCAATTCTGTGCAGACAGGGAATAGAATTGCACTATTGTCAGTCACTGAGCACACTCATAGCTTCTACTATCACACTGATCACATTGACCATCATCATCATCTTTTATTTAAAAGGCACCACAAAACTCTGTAGCGCCAGTCAGAGCTACAAATTGTACAAAATAAAATCGCACATAAAAAGAGAACATTTATAGGTGAGGTTGCAGAAGGAGGTGCAGACATGAGACAGAGAGTAGAAAGTTTACAGTCTATTATTATTATTACCATTTATTTATATAGCGCCACTAATTGCGCAGCACTGTACAGAGAACTCACTCACATCAGTCCCTGCCCCATTGGAGCTTACAGTCTAAATTCCCTAATATACACACTCACACAGACTAGGGTCAATTTGTTAGCAGTCAATTAATCTACCAGTATGTTTTTGGAGTGTGGGAGGAAACCGGAGCACCCGGAGGAAACCCACGCAAACACTGGGAGAACATACAAACTACACACAGCCATGGTCAGGAATTGAACTCATGACCCCAGTGCTGTATGGCAGAAGTGCTAACCACTGAGCCATCGTGCTGCCCATATTGTTATTAGCTCACCAGCCTCAGTGATTCCAGTTCCCAACCTAAAGCAGCAAGGTTTACAGAGAGTTTGATTGAACATCAGGTAAAAAAAATAATTTTCACTTTATTTCTCTTCTCAAATTCCTATTCATTATATTATATACTGTTCCATTATATGCAAATAGTGGCAGTGATTTGACACCTTTGCAGCCATATTGTCCACCCAGCTCACGTCAAGGGGCAGCCTACTCTCTGCTCATGGAAGTCACCTTCGTGAACTAGTCATGCACCTACGTACGCAGAGAGTTGGGGAAAATTGGAAGAAGTGCTCTGTGCAAAATTGTCAAAAGTCCAATTTTCAACCATTTATTAATTTAAACTGTTTATGTTTTTTAAAACACTGCTCAGATTTACCTCATTTATGGCTTAAATTAATTAATGAAAGTGAGAGGATATTGGGACTGCCTTATTACTTATGGCACTATGTGTGTTTGAAGCTTTGTTTTACATTGGGCATAGTGTGCCTAGGTAGTGTCTGTTACACTTCGACTGTGAAGCTTACTGTGCGACCCATTAAAATTCTAAGACAAGGTCTGATCTCTGAAGCTCAAAGTTGGTCCAAAAATCAAGTCCTTTAGCAGAGAAATGGCCGCGTACCCCTCTGCAAAGCAAAGGGCGCCAGTAAAAGAGCCCTCATAGGGAATGTTGCAAAGTGTACGTTATAAAATGCTTAGCAGTTGATAACATAATCATAAACCTTTAACTTAGCCTTAACACTAATACTATGTAATAAGAGACACCACACTGAATTGTTGGCAATTAACTCTGTCTATTAATTTAACCTTGCACTGATAAGGTGGAGGGAGAACCCTGTACTCAGCCTTGGCTACTGATCAATACTAATTAGATGTCCCATCATGAGTCACCCATCCTCGGGTCATTTGTGTTATCTGCCATTTTACTTAAGCGCACCGTTGTAGTGTATCCTTAAACTGGGACACTAATTCCCAGGAATTCAGGAACCCGACTCTTCTGGGCTAATCGTAACACACCGCAAGCCAGCCCAAAGCGGCTGTATTTGCACCAAACTCGATTCTTTGAAGTGAACAGATTCCAAACGCCTCACTACTATCCATGCGCTTTACCAACCTTGCTTATCACCTGTACAGTGTTCTCCTGACACTCCAAAAGTTGCTCCAGCCTCAGGACTCCAGTCCCGGTAGCGATCCTATGCACCAGGTGGTTCTGCATACCTCCGGGGCTAGAACAGCACACCCGTACAATACCTGGCCTGCGCACCTTGTGGCCCATTATTACCTCTGGGGCTAGAACAGCACACCCGTACCATATCCAGCCCACACCCTTTGTGGCCAATCATTACCTCCGGGGCTAGAACAGCACACCAGTACCATACCTGGCCTGCGCACCTTCTGGCCCATCATTACCTCCGGGGCTAGACCAGCACACCCGTACCATATCCAGCCCTCATTTCTTGTGGCCCATTATTACCTCCGGGGCTAGAACAGTACACCCGTACCATACCGTGCCCGCGCACCTTGTGGCCCATCATTACCTCCGGGGCTAGAACAGCACACCCATACCATACCGAGCCCGCGCACCTTGTGGCCCATCATTACCTCTGAGGCTAGACCAGCATACCCGTACCATATCCAGCCCGTACCCCTTGTGGCCCATCATTAGCTCTGGGGCTAGACCAGCATACCTGTACCATATCCAGCCCGCACCCCTTGTGGCCCATCATTACCTCCGGGGCTAGAACAGCACACCCGTACCATACCGTGCCCGCGCACCTTGTGGCCCATCAATACCTCCAAGGCTAGAACAGCACACCCGTACCATACCGAGCCCACGCACTTTGTGGCCCATCATTACCTCCGAGGCTAGACCAGCATACCCGTACCATATCCAGCCCGCACCCCTTGTGGCCCATCATTACCTCCGGGGCTAGAACAGCACACCCGTACCATACCATGCCCGCGCACCTTGTGGCCCATCAATACCTCCAAGGCTAGAACAGCACACCCGTACCATACCGAGCCCACGCACCTTGTGGCCCATCATTACCTCCGAGGCTAGACCAGCATACCCGTACCATATCCAGCCCGCACCCCTTGTGGCCCATCATTACCTCCGGGGCTAGAACAGCACACCAGTACCATACCGTGCCCGCGCACCTTGTGGCCCATCAATACCTCCAAGGCTAGAACAGCACACCCGTACCATACCGAGCCCACGCACCTTGTGGCCCATCATTACCTCCGAGGCTAGACCAGCATACCCGTACCATATCCAGCCCGCACCCCTTGTGGCCCATCATTAGCTCTGAGGCTAGACCAGCACACTTGTACACTACCTCTGCCCATGCACCAAGTACACTCGTACTAGATACCAAAAACCGTGTACCTCCAAGCACACAGACTCGGGCCAGAACTATAACCCGGGCAATGACAACACCAGATCCAGCAGTCGGGAATGGGTTGGAGGTCTGGTTGGATCCCAAGAGAATTAATTGACTCCTCTTTGTCCTTATATAGTTTGTTCCCATGATCCTGCCTTCACTATCACCCTTACATAGGCATCACCACTTTCTTGGTTAGTTTACCCTTAGTGGGCCAAATAGCTATGTACACAAACCACAGTTTTTAATCTCCCTCGGGCTTAATCCATCCCTTAGTTCTAATCCTTTTGAAAACAATCAAAGTCCACATTCTTACTACTGCACAAATATATTGGTGATGTCCTAACTCCTCTTGCCAAGTCTGGACTCAACAATAGTTAACCTGACAGTGATGTTATCAGGGAGGGGGGCTCTTGATAAAACCCAATTCCGAACAAATCACTGAGCTGAATTAAAATATGAATTAGTGGACATACATAGAGGAAATACACTTTATTGAAAGTGGATTATACCCCCTTTGGGATAGGTTCCCTTTTTTAGTAAAAGAAAGATACCACGTTGTTTAAAAAAAAATACAGTGGTTCATCTTTTAGTGTCAGCTTAAAACACAGGCACTAGGGGGGTTGTGTTATAAATAGGGGCACGCAAAATGGTATGAATACATTTCAATTCACCTAATGATGAGTGAGGGTGGCATTATAACGGGGGAGCTCTGTACTATACCTAATTTACAGCACATCTTAATAATTCAGCTTGTATTGTTCTTTCACACAGAGATTTTTCTATTGCACATTTGTAGCTGATTTATTTTAGGTATGCTACATTTATTTTACAGTCACTTTTCAGAAAACATATTCACCAAATTATCCTTAAACATTATTCCCTGATTTTGGCATTCATTTAGTAAATGCGTTTTTTTTTCAGCTGCCCCAGTCTATTTCTATCTACCGCCTATAAGAAGCTTCCATGTTTAAAATACTTAATTGCTTGCAAGACTTAGCTCATTTAAATAACAGGATCCAGCCAAGTCCTTTATACCAGCAGGCAAAATGTTCGGAGTTTAGATATCTGCATCTGGCATTTATAGAACAGATTGTAAGATTGCAAATAGAAGTACACTTAAAATGAAGGAGCGCAAACCCCGGCAGCTAGAATAAATTCTCCTATACCCATGTGGTATGACTGGTGCCCTACTTATTAGCTCTATGACATGGTGCCACCTGGGTGCCCTTGGCATGTGCTTTGACCTTTTTAGAGAGAAAATATTTCTGTGCCATCCCTATTAAACACAAGGATTTTTTTTTTTAAATTGACACTTTAAACACATTGAGGTTAACAAATGTGTGCAGAATGCGGGTCTTTGCAGTGTACAATAACTTAGGTAAGCATTTTAAGGCAATTAGAGCTGATGCAATGCATATGTATTGTGTTCTCTGTTGACCCAGTTATTCTTAGAAAGGTTCTACAAAAAAACACAGGTGGAGAAAGAATTTTAAAATGTACCTTAAAAATGCTTAAAATGTGGTTTGAATACCAATTATTTTTACAATAATTAGAATTTTCAAAAAAAAAGTTTACAGAAACAGGGCCTAAACAGCTCAGACTATACTGATTTTTATTTCTTTTTACGAATTTGCCCAAACATTATTTGCTGCCAAAATACTTATACTGGTCTACACTGCCTGATACATTTCCACTCTGTTTTCCATATTTGCCTCCTGTTTGCCACTTATAATGACCGTCCACCTGGGGGAGTCCTTGGTGGAGGAGTCAGAGAGGAGCTACAGCTTGCACGCATTGGTAATTAGATTGATCGCTACAATGCGGAACGAGTGTCATTTTCTCCCGTCTTCTGAGCAGCAAAATATGTCAGCACGTCATAAGGGGACGAGGTCAGTTCTGCTGTGTTTTTGGAGCTCAAAAGTGGAGCTCTGTGGCGATTTACTGATCAATGGAACCACATCAATGTAAAATAATGGATTCTCCTTTCCAGGTAGAGGTGCAGGAAGGGATAACGTACAGCAGGGGCACTGGCGTTTCATGGTCTTAGCTCTGCCTGTTTGATTCATGAGAATGCAGCCCACTGGGCAGAGAGAAGTCTCTCCAGTGCCAACTTGCCTTGCCAGGTCACATTCCAGAGGCCACCACTCTGCTCCATCTCCAAACATGCTCAGGAGAGCTTAGCCGGGGGAGGGGGGGGGGCCTCTGGACAGGGAATCGGCAAGTCCTCCTCCAAATTTTGCTATAGGTCAAGGCCATGCTGAGCTCCACCCCTGTCAATATATATATGAGACATTAACTTCTGGACTGGTTTCCCTTTTTAACAATTTCTTTGAGGATCTTCCTACACTTTTACCATTTAGATCAGCCATCTCCATACTACATGTTGACCTCAAATTATTAACATAGGCAAACCAAAGTGTCAGAGGGGGTTTCTAGTCCCTGGAATCCCCCCTCCAAGCCTGGGGCACTGTATAATTGAGGTGGCTGGACCCTGCTCCCGCTTCACACAGCTCTGCTTGAAAAGGGAGAGCTGCGTGCACCTAATAGTAGTGCACACAGCATTGCCCATGTATATTATAGGAATAGGAAGAGTTTGAGAGCAGCCAAGCACTGTCTGAAATTATAGCCACGCCCCCATGCATGCTGGCCACGCCCACTGACGGTGTGGCATGAAAATTCCCCCTCTACAAATCCTGCGATTGCCCCTGATTAAGGATAATATCAGATGCACTAATAATCTATGTCAGTGGTTCCCAATTTTTTTTCAAGGCACCCCTCCAAAATAATTATTGAGCAGTCCTGTTTTAGAAGTAGTTGGGTCAAAAAAATGTAATAAGTATTTAGGTCAGGACAGAAATACTTATTTAGTTGTATGCAAAAATGCCCCCTCTGCATCCAGACACTCTGCCCTCAGGTACTCTGCCCCCTCTGCATCCAGACACACTGCCCCCTCTGCATCCAGACACTCTGCCCTCAGGCACTCTGCCCCCTCTGCATCCAGACACATTGCCCCCTCTGCATCCAGACACACTGCCTCCTCTGTCATGCTGTCCCCTCTCCTCTGCTCTCTGTCACGCTGTCCCCCCTCCTCTGCCCTCTCTCATGATGTCCCCCTCCTCTGCCATCTCTCATGATGTCCCCCCTCCTCTGCCCTCTCTCATGATGTCCCCCCCCCTCCTCTGCCCTCTCTCACGATGTCCCCCCCTCCTCTGCACCTCTCAGGCTGTGTCCCCCTCCACTGCCCCTCTCAGGCTGTGTCCCCCTCCACTGCCCCTCTCAGGTTGTGTCCCCCTCCACTGCCCCTCTCACGCTGTGTCCCCCTCCACTGCCCCTCTCACGCTGTGTCTCCCTCCACTGCCCCTCTCACTCTGTGTACTCCTCCTCTGCCCCCTCACGATGTCCCCCCTCCACTGCCCCTCTCACGATGTCCCCCTCCTCTGCCCCGCTGTCACCCTCTTTTGCCCCGCTGTCACCCTCCTTTGACCCTCTGTCTGCCCGCTGTCTGCCGCGCTGTCACCCTCCTTTGCCCCTCTGTCTGCCCCGCTGTCACCCTCCTTTGCCCCTCTGTCTGCCCGCTGTCTGCCCGCTGTCACGCTCCCTCTCACTCCTCTGCCCCGAGCGAGATATAGGAAAAAACAAAGAGCACATAAACTTACCAATCCGCGCGGCGCCGGGACCCAGCAGACTCCTCTCTCCTGCAGCTGTCACTGACGTCGATATTCAGTGACAGCTGCGGGAGAGAGGAGTCTGCTGGGTCCCGGCGCCGCGCGGATTGGTAAGTTTATGTGCTCTTTGTTTTTTCCTATAGCTGGCTCGCGGCACCCCAGTGACAGCACCGCGGCACCCCTGGGAGCTTTAGGAACCGCCGATCTATGTTATAAATTTGTCCTGTTGAACTTGAATGCTAAAAAAGCTTTTCACATGCTCATCTAAAGGTTTGTTATGTTTTGAAAAATTTTGATGTTCAGGATTCTATATTGACCTGTGTTCAATCTCTGAATTCATTCCTAACAGCTGAAGATAAGTTTTCATTTGCCCTATTTTCAACGGAACCATTATAACCCTTGGGTGCGTGCATCCATGACAAACCATACATATCATGTATCCCATGGGTCAATGTATCTGCCATATACTCATCTAACTCTAGAGGCCATTCTGCTATCTCCACTAAAGTCTCTGTGCAACACTGTCCATGCCTGTGTACGCTCTACAACGTTAGCACGCACGTAGATATTTAGAGATATTTAGAGATACATAAATATTAGTATCAGATTATATACCATATAATCTGGGACTGTATTTAATATAGCATTTGTTAAACTATAATCAAGAGAGACATCTTGAGAAAGAGCATATTTCCAAAAATAAATGTTGGGAGTCCTTCACCCTTAACTCAGATACACCTCTTAGAGCCAGTGCCCATGCCAGTCCACTATGGCTTTCAAATCTGCTCATTTCCATGTCTGTGTATCCTGCCTATTTGCCCTGCTGTTTTACTGTGTTTCACTAACTGATACTGATATATATGTATATGCATCGATCCTAATATTTTAAAAAGAGAGGTATTTTTATCCCAGGACATTATCACATGTGTTAGAATTAGGGGTTACGTTTGCTAGGGTTTGCTTACTGTTATTGTTTGACTGTACACAAACCAGAAAGCCAGCTGAACTTTGTTTTGATGGCATTAAAAGCCACAAAATATATTGAATGTCTAAAACATATCCTGAGCATTTTAAACCCTAAAAAGGTAGTCCCTTGTCGCAAACCCAACCAAAGGTGCCACCCCTTGTTGAAAGTGAAACAATATCTATGAGATCAGGTGCGCCAAGGAAAACATGCACTTAATTTATAAGAGAAAAGGGGAGATAGATGGCTTTGTCTAAAATGCAATATAAATTTATTTATGATCAATCTAAAGAAAAAAAGAATTAAAATATACAGATCATATAAAAAATACTGTATATCTCAAATCAATAATGGATATTAAAAACATCACAATCCGCGTTAACAATATTATGCGTGTCTAATAACAGATGACTAACATTGGAATACAGATCATAGGATTCTATTATGAAATACAAAGAATGATATAGAACATTTATAAACAAAGTGTGTGGCCAGTACACTCTGTGGAAGAATCTTAGAGTTCTGAACTGTCTTGTAATATATCAAGACTACCAACGATAAGAGCACTGAGGTCAAAGGACGGATGAAAAGGTAATCATAGAGTCTTACCCCTCTTGTAGCACCTGACGTAAGCAATGATTAAACATTCAAGGGAAATTCCTCTGTATGGAACGTAGAAAAGCGGGTGTGCACAATGCGTCCCCTGAGGGTATATCTTTACTTGTACACGATGTGAACGTCCAGACTGTTGGGGAAAGAGAAATCCCCTATGTGGTTCAAACAGCTGAGAGAAGGATAATCAGTCTCCGTCTTGTGTGATCCGGTGTTACAAGTGGTAATAGATGATCAATCTCCGTCTGATGCTCTCCGATATTACGGGGGTATTGGGCTGGTAGACTCAAGTAAATAGAATCCTGGTTATGTCCATTTGTATACAAAATCCAGTCTATGGCTCAAATCTTTGAAAAAGTCAGCCTAAGTGCTGACAAAACGCGTCAGCATATGGATTATCCTATTGCATGCCTGTAATAACTGACTTAATTTGAGCCATAGACTGGATTGTGTATACAAATGAACATAACCAGGATTCTATTTAATTCAGTCAACTTAGATCTAGATCAAAGTGAATGTAATCTCTTCTCTCTCTCTCTTTATTTCTCTCTCTCTATCTTTCTCTCTCTCTCTCACACACACACACACACACACACACACACACACACACACACACACACACACACACACACTCTCTCTCCTGTCTTTCTTTACTGGCATCTCTCTTCTGTTGTCTGCAGTGAAGCTGTGAAAACCATGCAGGGAGACCAACCTGTTAATCTGATAGGGTAGAATGGTGGCAGGTGAGGTTAAGCAGCAGGGGATGTCTACCAGAATCGACGATGAATGTGCTAGTGGGGCCAGTGGCAGCATGGGGTGACTGGCAGCAGGGAGAGGGAGTGTGGCAGATGGGGTGTCTGGAACCAGGAAGGGAGGGAGAGTCTGTCTATATACGGACATGGCTGACAACCATAAGGATGCACTAGAAGTAGCTCTGCAGAGAAATA
The DNA here is from genome assembly GCF_038048845.1 of Mixophyes fleayi. NCBI lineage: Eukaryota > Metazoa > Chordata > Amphibia > Anura > Limnodynastidae > Mixophyes > Mixophyes fleayi. Next base: position 42,741,991 of record NC_134404.1, read on the forward strand.
TATATACATTTATATATATTTATGTGCAGCACGACTTCTTCCAAGGCCTTGTGGTGTCAGCCATGACAGTATATAAATTTATCCGTAGAACTGATTAATATTAATTATTACTATTAATCCAAGCCAAAAAACTGTTAACATGGGCATAACCAATGTGTCAGCAGTGGACCACATGTATCTGCAGCCAATTCTGCTCCAAGATTTGCTCTTTTATCCATCTCCTATCAGTGAAACACATTCAGATTCGTAAATCTTTTCATTTGGGCTTCTACAAAACAAGGGTTACTAGCAATGGTACAAGTGGTGGTATGGGTAATGTAAGTGAATGTAATTTGATAATTTTACAATTAAAGTATTAGGAGAAGTGATGGTATAGTGTACCTGCATAAACCTCTTAATGTCCATGATGCAGTTACCTGGTGCGCCTAGTATAGTTATAACTGTGAGAGACTGATGGGTGGAAGAGACTGATAAATAAAAGATATAATTGGGGTTGGCTTGGATTGCAATTTAAATGACCTTGAAAATGTGGTCCAGAGTCTATATATGAATTGAAAAGCACTAAGAGGACAGGACCTTACATCAGCCTGGTTAGAAGAATCCCACAACTGGGAATTTAAATGTATTGAATGTAGGACTTACGACTCAATCACATTACTTGAAACAAATACTTGTCAGGTTTCAAAGTAGTATATAAGTGTTGGTAGAACATTTATCTTCACTGCAGATGTTCTCCCTATCAGTACCCTCTGTAACTCCATCCATTTGTAAAGGTTCCCTTCCAAGCATTTAAACAGCAGAATGAAGATCGGATAGAGTAACTCATGTTTAGGTGACAGCATAATATCTCGATATTTAATGTGATGAAGCTTCCATTTGTAGCCAAACTTGATCCATTATGTAATGTCAAAGGGCGTCTGTAATAGTAGATCTTCTACTTTGTGCTAATTTACTTTACGTCCTGATAATGCTGAATTCAAGTAGTTCTCTCGGAAGGTTAGGTCACGAGAGGTTAAGAAATGGTTAATAATATAATCAGCAAAGTGGGAAAGTGAAAATTATTGCTGACAAAAAAAAAGACCCTAGGATGAGGGAATTACTGCAGGGAAACCTGGGCACAGAAAAAAGGGTTCATCATTTTACATGGGGTGTAGGGAATCCACAGATATAATGTGTGTTCAAATTCAATATGAAGATAAATAAGGTAATAAAAAAAAACTAAAACTAAAACCTAATCAACAAGGATAAAAGCATAAAACATAATAACTGGAGTTATACATAAAATCATACAAACAGCTTTGATATAATAATCTGTGTTAAAACTTTTTATAATTTATTTTTTTCATACCCAACTATAAATCTGTCCCCACATTTTTCATTTACCTCCCCCTACAATGCAACATAGTTTTATCAAGGTGCAAAGTTACACTTTTTTGCTTTGCTCTCCTGAATGACTCAGACCCATAGGGGCGTATTCAATTGTCAGCGTTAATGCTGCAAAACGAGCGCTCGAAAAATATTACCGTTTATACGGTAATTACTCGCTCAATTTCAGCTTGCAGCTCCCTGAGCACCGAGCTGAAATTGAGCGAGTAAATTACCGTATGAACGGTAATTACGCACAATATTACCGTATAAACGGTAATATTTTTCGAGCGCTCGTTTTGCAGCGTTAACGCTGACAATTGAATACGCCCCATAGAGTTTTACCCATCATTTTTTACTTTAAGTTATGTGCAAAGAAAACACACAAATGAACACCATACTCTGGATACTGTCTTCAGCCTTGTGTAGCTACTTTGACCCCATCGGTTAGGCTGGGTACACAATACAGAAAATATCTCCCGATACAATTTTACCAACGAATGAAAAAAAAAAAGTCCTGATAAGCATGACGATTCATGTGTACACACTATACACTTTACACGATTTACCGTCAGATCTGTGCTCTTCATCTGTCATAACCATCGGCTGAGAGGATCGTGACTCTGTACACTCCATAGAAATCTATGAACACTGCTGATCGTGAGTGCATACACACTGCAGGATTGGAACAATATTGTCCCATCATTGAACAACGTTTTTAGTCCAGTTAAAAATCAAATCAAATGAAACGATGTGTTTTGGAATCATAATCGTTCATCGTTCAATGTACACACTAATGCGAAATCGGTAGTTTATTCTGTGATTGGCTCGATAACCTGTAGTGTGTACCCAGCCTTAGGATTCCACGATTAAGTCCGCCATCAGGTTTTCTGCAGGAACCATTGGAGATAAACAACCACACGGAGTGGTTCGAGTTCAAGATAGTCTATTAAGCTGGACCAGAAACCGGCAGCACCATAGTACAAAATTGTAGTCAAAGCGACTGTCAGGTAGAGGCTAAGGTTAAAGCAGGTGGCAGACAAATAGAATAGTCAGGTATACAGGGTCGGACTGGCCCAATGGGAAATCCCTGGTGGGCCCCTCCCCTTACTATAGAGAACCATATGTCACTGTCACTCTTCCTGACAAAACAAAGAGGTGCATGGCTCCCTGCACTCTTAACCGTTGCAATACTAAGGAGCCACGAGGACATACCAGCATCCAGGCCAAGAAGAAAGAGAATCTGGACAACAAGTGAGGTAGGTAAACTAAACTAAACTACTATCTAAAAAGCAACTAAGGCAAATAATTAAATATTTGGCATTATGTATAGTTTTGTATTTTCTTTACATATCCAGTTTCTTGGCAATAATTAACCAGACCAAAACCCTGAAATTGTCATTGAAAACTCAGCAGGTCCAGTAATACACACTTAGCTCCAAGACCAAGAAATGTATTTATTTGATCATATATTGACCTTTATCACTAAACATGGCACTTTGCATTCACATAGATGGTAAAAGTGTTTCAAAATATTTGTGCTGCCTGGAGATACATAACAAGTTTAAATCCAGAACACAATGAGAAGCTTTGCAAAGTACAAAGTCTGGAAGTGGGATGCTGTTAGCAATGCAAAACGTGTCCATGTGATAGCCTCAATTCTAATGCTAATGGCTCTATTCCAGCCTCACTAGCTCAGGGAGATACTACCCATGTTATTCCCTGGGGTAAGTAGGGACTGGGGTGGAAGAGCAATATAATAGTCCCAGTCTAGTGCTATATCCCCTAACCTGGGTTAATTGGTGTATTATTCGGCCATAGGAGATGCCTAGCAACCAGTAGTCTAAGTGAGCCGGTATAATTATTATTTTATTATTACCATTTCTTTATATAGCGCCACTAATTCCGCAGCGCTGTACAGAGAACTCACTCACATCAGTCCCTGCCCCATTGGAGCTTACGGTCTAAATTCCCTAACACACACAGACAGACCAACACACACACACACAGACAGAGAGAGTCTAGGGTCAATTTGTTAGCAGCCAATTAACCTACCATATGTTTTTTGGAGTGTGGGAGGAAACCGGAGCACCCGGAGGAAACCCACGCAAACACGGGGAGAACATACAAACTCCACACAGATAAGGCCATGGTCTGGAATCAAACTCATGACCCCAGTGCTGTGAGGCAGAAGTGCTAACCACTTAACCTTAGTTATTGTAAAACTATCAAATTCCATTCACTCACATTTTCCATTCTTACACTTCTAGATTTCCACTTCGACCACTGTATGTAACTGTAAAAACACTGTCCCTTATCACCTTTACTTTATTAGGAAGTGCTTTAGCTGTGGACAGGCAGAAATAGCTGAGGATTATGGTAGTTATACTCAAGCAGCACCCATTGAATCAAACAATGTCGATGCTCAATGAGTAATAAAAACCCTATATTAAATGTAAAGTGGGTCCAGTCTATCAAACATGTGACCAGGATCTGCTTTGTTTAGATCTTGGCCACCTCTCCCTGTACGTAGCTTTCAAATTGAAAAATGTCTTCAGTCAATGTTGAAGCCGCGTACCTCCGCTTTGATACATGGAAATTTGGTGATACCACATTCATGATACTCCTATTTAAATAGAGGCCAGGAGGTGTAGGGGAGACCTGGATCATGGCTTCTCTGCACATCAACACTAGAAGATCCAGTGTAACCTGGATCTAATGGTAGCTAGTACTTGCTTATTTGTAATTGTTACCTTTATTTTGTGTGTCAGTGTGCGCTCATGAAACACACACCTCACATTTTTCTAACTTTAAAAAATGTTGTAAATATTTTCCATGATGGAATTTCTAACAAAATAATACACACCTGCATTTATTCATGTAATATACATCCAACTTATTTTAAAATAAACTATTCTACAATAAACTATAATAAACTGCTTGAACTAGACCGTTGTGTTCCATGTTTTCGGCATAGCTAATAAATAAAACAATTGCAGAGTTAAGTGAAAAATTCCTTTATTGCCAGATAGACCTCTTTAATTATTCATCTCTGCACAGACTGCTGATGTACTTGACACCCCTTCCTTGAACTTTTCCATCAATTAATTTCCACTCCTACCATTATTCTGAATGTGCTCTCATTAGAGTGTGAGCACAATGGTCAGAGGTCTCTACTCTGCTCTTATGTCCATTGTTCCAATCTTTATAAATTATTATTGTCTTACACTTCTGCTGAACTCTATGGTACCATATATAATAAAACTACATGCATAAATATCTTTTTTACAAACAATTTTTTTTTTATTTAATGACAAAGGATTCTACGGCTGAAGAGAAATGACAGTATTCACAAACGTGAAATTACACTTCATTTGGCTCCTATAGAACAGCTTCTAGTTTGCATGCCCCCCAAAAGACCTGCACACTTTGGAATGTTAAAATGGGTCATTGGAAACAGAACCCTGATTGATGATCTTGTCCAGTACTTCTGAAAGCTTTGCATGTAATGAATAATTTATTTTTCTTCTGAGAAATGGTCCAGTTTTCAGTTATCTAGTCTGATTCATGATTTTAATTGTGTCCGTTGATATTTCACAGAAAGGGGCGTGACCCTTGTTTTTGGGGTTCTCAGAGGTTCTTTAAGTTGCTGTGTGTATTGCATAAATCTTCACGACTCACCAAAGGGGTTTGTTGAGTGCGAGTCCCTGAACTGTTTCAGCAGTTTATGTTCTAAATATCCAATCTCCTATGAGCAGCTTTCGGCTATAGGATCTTTGCAAGAAAATGCAGACAAATACTGTTTTTTTGCTAGATGAAAAGCTACATTTTAAAACTATACAAGTAATTAAAAATTCACGGACTCACAAATAAACCTTCATTGGATGTGTCTGGTGGAAGGTGTTCTGAAAACAAAAATGAGCTTCTTTGATAAATGTATTTCCCTGTTTTTCCATAGTGCGGTGGTAGGGCCATTTTGCTTTTTAGAATGTTGCTGAATTCTATGAATCATACTCATTTGCATGATGCAGCCAAGGACAGTAAGCAGGAAATGATGTCAAGGTGGCGAGTTAAATATATTCCCCGTTATGGAACAAACAGTGAACATGATATTTTAGTAAACACGCAGTCTGAAAATATGCATGTTTATCTGCCTCATTTGATTTGATTTCATATCATTGTAAACATAATTTTTAAGGGGTGATTCAAGGTTCTCAAACAAAAAAAACACTATGTTATAATATGATTTGCTTACGTTACAAACAAGAGAATATCAAAACACATTTTATTGTCTTCCTTTTCAGTTCATAATATTCACCTTGTCCTAAAATAATTTCCACATCACTACGAGTGTCTGTAAGGGTCAAATAAATAATCAATGAAGGAATATACACTCAGAGGCCGCTTTCTTTTTTACAACCTTCTAATACTGGGTAGAACGCCCTTTGCCCAAGAACAGCCTGAATTCTTTGTGGCATGGATTCAACAAGGTGCTGGAAACTTTCCTTGGAGATTTGGGTTCATGATGACATGATAAAATCACACTGTTGATGCAGATTTGTCAGCTGCACATTCATGCTGGAATCTCCCGATCCACCACATCCCAAAGGATTGAAATCTGGTGACTTTGTAGGCTATTGGAGTACACTGATCTGATTGTCATGTCCGTAGAACCGGTTTGAGATGACGTGTGCTTTGTGACATGGTGCGATATCCTACCGGAAGTAGCCATGAGAAGATGGGCAGAATGTGGCCATAGAAGGATGCACATGGTCAGCACCAATACTCAGGTAGGCTGTGGCATTTAAAGGATGCTCAATTTGTATTAAGGGGCCTAATGTGTGCCAAGAAAACATTCCCACATCATTACACCACCACTAGCAGCCTGCACTGTTAAAACAAGGCAGGATGGGTCAAAGTATTCATGTTGTTTCTGCCAAATTCTGACCCTTCAATCGGTATGTCACAGCAGACATCGAGGGAACAATTTTCCAGTCCTCAACTGTCCAGTTTTGGTCAATATGTGCCCAATGTAGCCTCAGTCTCCTATCTGACATGAGTGGAACCTGCTGCTGTAGCCCATCCACTTCACAGTTCAGCATGCTTTCAGGCATACTCTTTTGCATACCACCTGTCTGTCCATCCCCCTCTCACCTCTCTAATAAACAAGGCATTTTCGCCCACCGAAGTGCCGCTCACTGGATGTGTTTTGCTTCTCTCTAACTTCTAGAGATGTTTAAAAATCCCAGTAGATCAGCAGTTTCTGACATAATCAAACCACACCTTCTGGGACCACAGTCAAAGTCACATAGATCACAATCCTTCACCATTCCGGTGTTTGGTCTGAACAACAACTGAACCTCTCGACCATCTGTACATGCTTGTATGCATTACTTTGCTGCCACGATAAATATTTCTATTAACAAGCATGTGTACCTAATGAAGCAAACACTGAGAGTATTTTCTCTGCATTCTCACCTATTGGGCACAAATATTTTGCAGTAGTTACCAGCTTTTTAAGCAATATTCATAACCTGAGATGGTGAAGTGCCAGTAGGGCTTGTCTAATGAGCAATTGACCTGTTCCCAAAAGAGACATTTTGGGCCTGAAACATTAACAAACGCAAAACGAAAGTAATGTGCGTTTTTTTAAGAGCGCACGTTTTTCGAGCATACACACATCCGTAGTCATCAGATTGAACGTTTGTTGATGAATACAGGTCTAGGTTCTATCTGCTCTAACAGACATAACATGCACAGAAAAAAAAGTAAATGCATTAATGAGAAAACATTTAAAAAAAACAAATTTGTTCCCCCCATAAAATACATTAGGACGTTATTAATGTCCACTGTACACAAAATACATTTTTACAGTTGCTCCTGATTGCAAACACATGTTCTAGCATGTATACACACCTATCATCACTATCACTCAGCACCTACACCTGACCTGTAGCTGGTGCAAGTGATACGACTGAAAAACACACGTGCCTTAAAGATACCCAATGCGCGTGCTCGAGCTTGGCACACCCTTACTGAACATTAAGTACATACGCCCATTCCCCTCCCTGTTCAGTCCTTGAAATCGTAGGCTGTAGAAAGGATCCTTTGTGCTCAAAGATGAATTGAATGTTGTTGTGTTCTGTGGTGTATGGTCCTGTCCTGAGCATGCGCAGAGCGATTTTACGCAAAATACGGTACATATCGGCATTTACGCTCATTAATGAATAAGGCCCTTGGAGGTCTATGCATCAATATATTGTGGTGCTACTAAATATGCATCACTGCATATTGCAGCAATGTATATTTAAGCACCACACAATTGCATCATGCCGGGGCTACTCTGGGAACCCCGACAAAGAAACCCCTCTGCTATAATTTAATTTTCCCCTTTACCGGTAGCTTAGCGCATGCGCACAGCACTTCCACTGTAACGGATTCTGTGAAGCCAGAGAGACTTCAGGAGAATCCCATAGGAAATGACAGGCAATGGCATACTGAGATGACATTACCTGTCTGCGCTATGCACAGCTTATCAAAGCTTGTTGCATTGCAGAACATCGCAGTCCCCATAGTAATCTATGGGGACTGCGATGCAGCACGGTATTAGCCTAAACAGAGGAGATTTCTGCCATATCTCCTCTGTCAGGCATGTAATGCATAGCAAGCATACTTAAGTAAGGCAGAAACGTCCGTTTCCGCGTCTTTTAAGTTCCAAATCAGCTTGATGCATAGACTCCATGGTATGTTCACAATCTAAGTACCTGATCATAGCTGTCCACAGTATATTTTTAAGTATTTGTCAACACTGCCATCATCTGTGCTCTTTTGTGTATTTTAATTATTTTTTTCAAATGCGATACTTGCTTTTTATAAAATATTTGCCTAACTTCTGTTCAAGGCACTGAAGTCTGTTTATCATACGGAGAAAGCCCTATCTCTGGGGAAAACTAGTCTAGCTGGATCACACATGCACACATCTCCAGGGACTGGATCAGCGAAGCACTAAGTTAAGCCTTTCTGCTCCCAGCCACAATCACAGAAGGAGCTGAGTATCGCTCAACTGTCTGAATTTTAAGTTCACAGATGACATCATGGATTTCTACTGTATTTGGACACTTGAAGGTGAAATTAAAATTCCACAACATTTAAAAAGTTAAACATTTAACATTTCACTAACAACATTGATGTCGAAATAAGATATTATTGTGTTGTGCTTTTGAATAAGTTCTTTTTTTCGGTAAATAAAACCACTAAATTAGCCTTGTGCACAGAACTACGTTGTGATATTGAAAAAAATGTCAGAATGACCGTGTTAGGCAACCTCTATGAGCTATAAATAACTGTGAATAGAATAATTGTTAGGAGAAACTACGTTACTTTAAACCCCCACCTTTCTCCTATTTGTATATATGCCAGAAATGCATTGATGGCTGACCTGTAGATGTAGCTCAACTAAACACTTGTACTATGGGGATACAGTTGACTCACATGATGCCGAAGCTGTGTTGTGGTCTCTGTGATCGCCAAGCTATGGTTAAATAAAGTGTCTTGCAATTTCCTTAATGTTTTTTTACACATTGCTGATAGAGTTTTGATCCTGCTTTATCTATCTTTTTTACAAGAGCCAAAAGTTGTGTCATTTACTGTCTAATAAGGATTTAGGTGCTGAAATAGAGTTTGTTTCAGTTATGCCTCATTCTTTTTCCAAAGAGCTGTCTTCCACAGGGGTATATGTATCAAGCTTCTTAAAAAACCTTCTAAGAAGGAAAAGTGGAGGTGTTGCCCATAAAAACTGTCAAGCGCCATCCCTGCTTATCGTTCACGCTGTAGGGTCGGATGTCTTCTCCTTCGGTCAATGCTGAGCGCCCATTGCCTAGCAACTGGATGTGACTTCTGATTGTTTAAGCTGCTGGTCTGTGCATGTGTACACATTGCTAGGCAACGAGATGTGATCTTTAGGTTTCCTATCGATGGTCAGTCGTCTGATGACATCACTGACTGCCTGAGATCATTGGACTTGACCTATTGCTAGAGTACTGGGTCATACCTAGTTTGGTTCCTGTTCCAATGTACTAGTTACATTTCGTCCTGTATCAAGTCTCTAATGATATTCCAGCTCTGACTCTGCTTTTCCTGACAATCCTTTTGCTTCTTAATTCTGGTTCTGTGTGGACCTCCCAGTTCTGAAATCAGCTACCGTCCTAGACCATTCTCTGCTCTGACTCCATCTGCCTCCTTAGCAACTGGCATCGATGGCTGCAAACGAGACGTCTTGCACAGCGAAGACGAAACCTCCTTGCGTGGGTCCCTGGTGAATACCAGGGGTGTGTTAGACTCTGCACCTCTTTGCTCAGTAGCACCAACTGCTGACGGGTACTCATTCATCAATTTCTAGTGGACTTGTGACAGTATACTTTGGCTTTCAATATGGACGTTGGTGGAGAATCGTTTACTTGTGAGCTTTTTCAACACATAGGGATTTGGGTGGATCAACAAGAATCAAATCAGACCCAGCTTCTGCAATGCCTATTGCCTCCAGTTTGCGTATTCCCACTCCATGTATGATGGTGATCCCAAGAGATGCTGAGGTTCCTCGATCAATGCACAATTCAGTTTGAACTTTGGCCTGAAATTTTTTCGTCTGGATGAGCGAAGGTAGCCCATAGGATTTCCTTGGTAACTGACCAAGCCAATTTGTGCCTATATTGCACTGAATCTGGCCACAGTTTGGTGAACTGCCAGAAGAGACTGGGAAATGACAGGTCCTAACTGGTACTAGGGAGGTTAACTTAGGAGTTTAGAATCCAGCTCCCTGGATCGGAAAAAAATCCAACAGTCATTGTCCACTCTTCGAGGGGTTCTGTTTCGATCCCTGCCTTTGTTAACTTTGGTTCTGCTGGGAATATGTATATCAGCTTCCTTGGCCATGGACCTTCTTCTCTCCATTAAACCATTGGAACATTCTTTTTATTTGATTGCTGTGGATGATAACCGAGTTTTTAACAGTTAGGTAATCAAATGTACCCTTCCTGTACTTCTACAGATTAAATCACTCCACTCTGTGTAGATTAGTTTTTCTGCCCTTCCACAGGCCATATACCCCATAATTATTGGCTTTTCTTGGCTTTGGAATCTTTCTCCTCAGTTTGACTAGAAGTTGGTGTAAGTTATTTCTTAGGGTCCTTATTGTTCCGTCCATGGAGGAATTAACACCTCACCGTTCCACTCTGTCCAGCATTCTGGTTCCAGTCCAGTCCAACAGTCCACTTCCTGTTTGCTCTCTTCTGCTAGTGTAATCACCATCTGCACTAGTCCATTCTCTACATGCAGAAAAACATTATCAGGTCACCCAGCTTTGTCCACGTAGTCACCAGACCCGCTCCAGAGACACAACCCAGTCTGGGTACAGACAGATCCTCAGGCGTGACACACTGTGTACAGCTTTAGCCCTTGGATATCATTTCAAACATTATCGTTACTGAGATCTGCAAATTAAGTTCCTATCCCTGCTTCTGGACCAGTACATCTTTAAAGTACTCTATTTATAACCAAGTTTATGAGGGTTATTAATAGAGATGGGCGGGTCCGGTTCTCCGAGAACCGAACCCACCCGAACTTTGGGTATCCGAGTACCGAGCTGAGCAGCTCGGTACTCTCCCGCCCATTCCGAATCCAAATCGAGGCCGAACTTCATTGTGACGTCATCGGATCTCGGGGCTCGGTTCTCGCGATACTTCAACTTTATAAATACACGCCTCCACAGCAATCCATCGCCATTTGACAGAGGGAGAGAGCAGGGTGTAGTCATAGGCTATTTAGAGCAGGGACAGAGAATACAATATTGTTCTTGCAATTGCTCTAACCAAAATCGCTAGTGCAGAGAGGAGGATAGAGGTTTATTATTTTTTCTTCATATTTGGCACTCCCCAGCGCTTTTGGGGTGTCCCCCATAATTGTGCATAAATATTTCTGGCTGTCAAAAGTCATATCTGTCAGCAGTATCTACTAAATAATTTTTAGCACTCCTCAGTGCTTTTGGGGTGTCCTCCCTAATTGTGCATTAATATTTCTGGCTGTCAAAAGTCATATCTGTCAGCAGTATCTACTAAATAATTTTTAGCACTCCTCAGTGCTTTTGGGGTGTCCTCCCTAATTGTGCATTAATATTTCTGGCTGTCAAAAGTCATATCTGTCAGCAGTATCTACTAAATAATTTTTAGCACTCCTCAGTGCTTTTGGGGTGTCCTCCCTAATTGTGCATTAATATTTCTGGCTGTCAAAAGTCATATCTGTCAGCAGTATCTACTAAATAATTTTTAGCACTCCTCAGTGCTTTTGGGGTGTCCTCCCTAATTGTGCATTAATATTTCTGGCTGTCAAAAGTCATATCTGTCAGCAGTATCTACCAAATAATTTTTAGCACTCCCCAGTGGTTTGCGCTCAGAATGGATTCAAAGCAGTCCACATATGATCAGAATGAGCAACCAGGTTCTGTCACCAGTCCTGATGTTAGTGTTCCCAGTACGTCATCTGGCCAAGGCGATGTCAAACAACAGAGTGTTTCCAAATTAGTGCAAAAAACAAAAACCCCAAAAAAAATTTACTGTATTGAAGCGAAAAAGAAGTGTAACTGAGCAAAAGTTAAGTGACGATAAAAAAAAAATTGCAAGCATGCCATTCTACACACGCAGTGGCAAAGAGAGAATGAGGCCTTCACCTTTGGCTATTAGTGGCAGATTCCAAAAAGTTACCCAGCCTACAATTGGTGCACAACTACTGTTACGCGTCAAAGCCGAGCTGCAAGATAACAGTGAGGCATTACAGGAGAATATTTGCTCTGATTCACAAATGACAACAATCCCTGTGGAGAGTCCATCCAACAGTGGGATGTCTAATCGTGAGCATTCTGCTGATGTGTGCCTTAATAGCCCGAGTGTAGCCGGTGATACCCTAATTGAGGATGCCCCTTTGGAATTAGAAGAGGATGAGGGGGAGATTTGTGTAGGCGACGAGGGCGCTAATGATGATGATAATGATTATGATGCAGACAGATACCAAATTGCTTTTCTCAATTTCTATTTATATTCTAGATTATATAACGGCTGAATAGGTTTCTATTTTACTCCTAGTGGAGAGAGGATCTGATGCAGACAGATGCCAAACTGCCTTTGTCCATTTCAATTTATATTGTACAGTCTATTATGGCTGAATTTTTTGGTATTTTATACAAGTGGAGGGGGGCCTAGAAAGACAGAAACCAAACTGGCTTTCTCCATGTCAATTAATATTGTACAGTCTATAATGGCTGAATTTTTTGGTATTTTATACAAATGGAGGGGGGCCTTGAGAGACAGAAACCAAACTGGCTTTTTCCATTTCTTTACATATTTAACTATAAGTGTAGGGTGTAATATACATTCAAAGACGATGGCTGCATTGCCAATATGCATAGATGGAGAGGAAGACAATCTGTTTTGTGTGTAGAATAAATGAAGGCCTACCAACGAAGAATTAAACTGTTTTTTTGGATGATTTATTACCTCAACAATTAGATTACTTGTCTCTAAAACAGTTGGAGCACTAAATTGGGTTAATTTAGGCCCAAAAACATGGATTTTCCAAAAAAATAGCAAAACAAAACCAAACAAAACCAAAACCAAAACCAAAACACGCAATGGCGATTTTGCAAAACCAAAACCAAAACCAAAACACGACGGTAATCCAGATCCAAAACCGAATCCAAAACCAAAACACGGGGGTCAGTGACCATCTCTAGTTATTAACAAGCAAATTATTGAACTATGTAGATCTAATTATGGACACAGTATTATCCTTGTCTAGGCCATCCAGTGGTATTCACTAATATCAGCATATCAGAGACAGACTGCTTAATATGCTGATTATTGTGACTAATAATATGCACTAAATAATTAGTACACTACAGCCAAAATGCCAGCTCCTACAATATCCAACAACTATGTCAGTACTAACACTGAGAAACTAGCCAAGTTACAATCAACTTAATGAAATATTATATAATTTCACTCAGTAACCAATCTGCTTGGTGGTCACGCGATGGCAGAGGAAGAAGGGGCGCAGTTTTATAAACGTTTCAAAGCCTCTCTATAGCACATATGTCATGTGACTGTGGTTCCAATGGTATTTGCATGACACTTGGTAAACTGGAGATCATTGAGAACATCTTGGGATAAATTTTTCAAGCCGCGGGTTTGAAAAAGTGGAGATGTTGCCTATAGCAACCAATCAGATTCTAGTGGTCATTTGGTAGAATGTACTAAATAAATGATAACTACAATCTGATTGGTTGCTATAAGCAACATCTCCACTTTTTCAAACTCGCAGCTTGATAAATTTACCCCCTTGAATCAAAATAGCCGGCAATAACGGTGTTATTGGCAGCAATAACCCCAGCCGGGACAAAAACTTGCCTTGAGGCCATGAGGAAGCCTATTTAGCAAGCATCAAAGTAGTACTTGTACCACCCCAATGTTCTGTTATCGCCTTCTCAGGCGCTGTCCTGGCTCACCACCATTGTGGCTAGAGCTAAAGGTAAACTAACCTCTGCCTACTTTGCGCTGGCCCTACTTACAGATGTTTTGGTCACGCCTACATGAAGCCACTTTCAGATTTTTTTCTAGGGTCACTTTGACTTCCCAATCCTCCCCTGGTCAGTCATTCATTTCCTGACCCAACATGCTCTGGCTCAGGGGAGAGCTGGCAGACTTTAGCCCAGGGGGCAAGCACACAGCGCTGGCCCATAACTAGTGGCCCATCCTTAAAGGGTGGTTTTCGTACAATATATATTTATCTATATAAAAAGAGGCTATTTTAGTGTTGCTTAATCCATATATATATTTTTATGCCCAGGCTCAGAGCTGGATTAAGGTTCTGGGGGGCTGGGGCACTTTAGACAGGGTAACCCCTATGATGTAGCATGCTTATCATTTTAGACAAATACACAGACAATACTGTGTGCACTACTGTTAGGTACACACAGTTCTGCCTTCAGGAGCAGTACACGGTGAAGCGGGACATACCTCCCAACTGTCCTAAGCGAAACAGTCACCCAAATTCGGGACTGTCCCACCAGATTCAGGACAGTTGGCAGACTGTCCTGCTCTCTCCTACCTGTTCTTGTCACTGTCATCAGCACTTGTGGCTGATGGTTACTTTAGCTCATTTGCTGGTTGTGTGGATCCTGAAATATTGGAGGCCCTATTTGAAAACAAAATGGGTACATACAATTTAGAAAGCTCCAACCAGTCCCAGTGTTAAATCAATAGCACCCACATTTTATAATTATGCCTCCCTCCAGCCACATTAAAATAATAATATTCACATTTGCTAAATAGATCTCTTTCCCTCCAACCAAACCCATCATTAGATAGCAAACACATTTAATATATAAACCTATTTTCCTCCCTCCAAACAGCCCCAGCAATAATTTAAATAGCATTTACATTTAACAAATGTTACCATTTCCCATAACAATCACAGGCATTAAATAATACATAATCACATTTAATAAATAGACCTCATTTTCCACAAACAGCCCACAATCAATAAATAGCTCCCAAACTACCCAGCATTAAATTAAAGGTCCACACACAATATATACACTACCCCCCCCCCCCCCACACACACACACACAATATATACTGCCCACACACACAATATATACTGCCCACACACACACACACACACAATATATATATACTGCCCACACACACACACACACTATACATACTGCCCACACACACACACTATATATACTGCCCACACACATTATATATACTGCCCACACTCTATATATACTGCCCACACGCAAAATATACTGCCCAACACACACAATATAAACTGCCCACACACACACACACTATATTTACTGCCTACACACACTTATCTTATTCCACCGCGCATCTGCGGCAGTTCACACATGGGACGGCACCTGTCACGTGGTGCGCGTCCCATGTGACAAGTCACAAAGAGAGGGGAGGAGGGGCCGCGGGGGCCGCGGCCAATGATGAAAGGACTTGGGCCGGTTCTTGCACCGGCCCAAAATAGTAATAGTAATCTGCCCCCCGGCCCAGCCCGCCCCTGCTTTGGCTCAAGTACAATAGAGATAAAAGATGACAGACATTTTAGGGTGCCAGGAGAAAAGAAGTACTGTGTTATAAACCATTATGTAGGTTTTCTGTAAATTGCCCCTCTTACCACCTCTAGAGCATGTGTTTTTCCAAGCTGATTGATCTGTCCATTTTCTCAGGTTCTACTTACCTCATTTCTGATATTATAGACATTAGAACAGTGCTGCAGATTAGAAGCAAAATTAGGGTTCCCAAATCAAGTCCTCTATTTAAAAAAACAACTTTTCTGTACTTCCAAATAATACATCTGTCTATTAATAGCATAAGTGAGTCTTTTATGAGTGACTTATTTCTATGATGCCATTGTCTGAACATCATACACCAAATTAAAGGTCTTGGGGGCACATTTATCAAAATTCGCAGAATATGAAAAATAGTTTTCAATCCTTATCGTATTGATAAGGATTGAACTATTTCTCATATTTATTAAAAAAAGCAACACAGGAACAGCAGTTCCGAAAAACTGCTGTTCCTGTGAAGTGGAAATCATACTTACCACTGTCTCTTCGGTTCTGAAGCAGCATGCGATGAACTAGGCTCCTCTTCTGACTCCAGTGCGCATGCGCCGAGTGAAACCCTTGGGCATGCGCACAGACATCTCCAGGGGCAAACGCAGGATTCGAGGAGAGGGGTTTCCGCGCCATGATACAAGTGGGCGTGTCCAATATGTGTAGGGGCATGGCTACAAACACACACCGTGTCAAACACACAGATATGTAAACTGTCCCATACACAGACAAGCACAGACACACACACAACACAGGATCAAACATACAAATATGTAAGCTGTCACATACACACACATACATAAACACACAGATATGTAAGCTGTCACATACACACACATACATAAACACGCAGATATGTAAGCTGTCACATACACATACACATACATAAACACACAGATATGTAAGCTGTCACATACACACACATACATAAACACACAGATATGTAAGCTGTCACATACACACACATACATAAACACACAGATATGTAAGCTGTCACATACACACATACATACATACATACATACATACATACAAACATAAACACACAGGATCAAACACACAGATATGTAACCTGTCACATACACACACATGCATAAACACACACAGATATGTAAGCTGTCACACACACATACATACACACATACATAAACACACAGATATGTAAGCTGAAATAAACACAGACACTCTCACACACTTTCTTACCTTCTTCTGCTGCTGCCTCCTGCATATCACCCATGCTGGCCCCGTGGGAGGAAGGGGCGGAGCCAAACTGCCGGCAGAGAGCTGTGCTCACACAGCAGGGGACTGACTGAGAGAGGATTGCAAGCAGTAGTGGCTGGTCCCGGGAGAGGGGCCAGCCACTGTAAGCATACAACACCCCAGGTAGGACAGGGGTTTGTGGGGACTAGGAAACCCCCCCTGGGTGCGCCCCTGATCTCTGCTCTCGCTCTGCAACTATAGTTGCAGAGAGTGAGCGGTGAGTGACAGGGAGGGATCATGTGATCCCTCCACACATGCACTGTCCAGCTCTGCTCTTCGGAGCAGAGCTGACAGCACTGAAACTTTTCATTAATGATAATGTACTCCAGCTTCAGCTGACGTACATTATCATGTTTGAAAAGTTAATTACATTCATTGTTAAATAGCTTTACTGAGCACTCCCCATACATTGTTATGGGGAGTGCTCAGTAAAACGATAGGAGATGCAAAGCCGCAGATATCTATGATATCTGCTGCGATGCTGCTATCATAAATAGCAAATTAGTGTTTAATCCCCAAAAACAACAGTTTACAGGGGGGAAACCTGTCATAAATAGGCCCCTTGGTCTGTAGATTTACAGAAAAATATTGGTTTTGTAATCTGATTTTGAAAAATGTCCGCCCACCATTTAAATATATGCATTACCATTGTCCTCTGGAAATAGTTGCAAAACACCTGTGCATCTGCTGGTTGCTCTGGAAACTGTGACAGTTAGTGACTTTTCCCTGTGCACCTTCTGGGCAACCTGGAACATGTGACCTGCTGGGTGATCTAGAAACTGTGACAGTTATTTGCAGCCTTGCAGGGTGACCTGAAACATGTGACCTGCCGGGTAGTCTGGAAACTGTGACAGGTATTCTTAGTCACATATAGCAGAGCATCATGTAATGTAGTATATAAAAAAGTTATTGAATTCTGTTAAAATTGTAATTTATTTACTTATTAATCATATCTTTGGACAAATAATTTCCTAACATTTATTATGGATAATATGCTTAACTTGTAGCCAAAGTTAAGTGATTAGCAAAAAGTACATTATAAAACTGAATTATAGATCCTAAAGCTGATTCCCTCCAACTTAATCATGGTCCTGGCTGAAAGAGGTTTAGAACGTCTGCATTACAAGCTGATCTCCCATTTATCTCTGCATTAAGCTGCCAGCACAATATCTTTGTTGCTACATCTCTGATAAGAGTCAGGCAGCACAATATCCTCCCCACTTCATTACTGATAACAGTCGGGCAGCTCATACTTCATTAAATTATTTGTCGGCGTGAGGCTGGTTCCACACTTCTCAACTTGTTTGTCTTTGTTTTAAAAATGTGATCACTGAATAAACACAAGAGAGCAGTTATAGTGCACAGAGGATGACCAAATGTAAAAAAAAGTAGTGAGCATGCTGTCTCTCCAGGCATGAACTGCTTTCAAATTAAGAATATGTATCCAGCCTCAATATTAACCAATGTGAAGGATCACTCTTTGGTTGAGCAAAATAATGAGGAGTGAATTAATAGGCTGAACGAGCCTAAACTGATGGTATATGTTCTGGCAGTGACTTAACGTTGGGAAGGAGTTAATTATGACAGTGCAGAATACGGCCAATGGGGACACAGGAAGGGTCAGAGTGTTCAGTATATCCTTTCCCTGTGGGAGGGGCCGATCTCTTGGTTCCTGCATCGTTTGCCAGCCTCCCTCCCGGCTAGTTGAAATCCTGGTAGAAGTTGTTCATGTTTAGCAGGAGAGTGGGCAGTCAGCCGTAAACAAGTAGATGTTGTTACCAGTATGGCTGTTGTCATTGCCCCTCCGAAGAATCATGACTCAGGGTGCTCCTGAGTGAAGGGCCCCTTGGCAGGCTTTGAGCGGGCGCCAATGTCGAGTCCAGGAGGGGCGGAGCCGCCTCATTAGCCCAATTTTAACATCAGGTCAATCCTAAAGGAGTTTTACTCCTGGGACCAGTGGGATCGTCCACTGTTTGGCTTTGCTCTTGTCCGCTGACTGCTCTGCTCTCGCCGCCAATTAGGTCAGGATGTAAAATAAATAAACAATTTCCTTTTGCCAACTTAAAAGTTGTCGTGTGGTTATTTCTTGAGTTAAAGTTATAAGTTTTACTGTGTTAAAGGTTTAAGTACACTGGTTAAGATATATGACATATGCAGTTTATTGTTTTTATCCATTTGTCACCCACACACTTAACATTGTCTGTAGGAAATAGCTGTATGGGATCATACAAATAATGTTTTGGCATAACATTGGCATTGTAAATAAAGGTTTCTTTCCATAATGCCACCAGGAGATAATATCCAGGACAACGCAGCTAATATAGAAGCGCTATGGTGGCTCCCAAAGCCCCAATAATAATTTTTTATCAGCCCTATGGGTGTTCCAGTCCCGCTCATTATAATTTCCTACTTCATTCCACTTTGTTGAGAGGCATAGTGGGCCTGATTCATTAAAGTACACGAAATGAATGTATTGTGCGTTTTTTTTAAAATGCAGGTAATTCAGAAGTACGCTTGATTTATTAATTCTCGAAAAACAGTCAGCTTAATGTAGTCATAGCCATATGGTACTCAACATTTGAATTGGCACATAGTAATAACACACATGTACGGAACATACTAAGAGACAATATACAAGTTTACAGTAATTATTATTCATTTAATATTATTCATTTTTATTTATGGGGCGCCAGAAGATGTCTGCAGTACCACACAGGATACAACGAATAGGACAGTACAAGGTATAACAGTACGGTACAATACACAAGTAACACTATAAATCTGGTGGCTTAATGCACAGTTAATGAGAAAGACTGAAAGTGTGAGGGTGAGCGAGGAATATTCGGCACCAGCTGGAAACCTGTGCCCAAGAGTGTGGGCGCAGCTAACAGGTTAAGAGCCAGTGAGCAACATTTTTACTTTCAATATTTAATTATCTATCTTTAATTTGCACTTGAGAAAAGTGATCATTTTCAAAGTTCCGATGCGTAGAAGTGGAACATCTGAGATTTCTATATCGTCCGTGCAGCAACAGGCTGGGAATATGTTAAAAAAAAAAGTGATTTTAAAAAAAAAAAAAAAAATCAAAGGATTATTTTTAAAGCAATAGAGATAAACTGGGAATCTGAAGAATCTCGAGTTTTAAGATGTATGGGATATGTTATGAAGATGTAGGGAGTTAATCTTTATCATTTATAAACAACTTGGCTTAGGATAAATGGATAACTTCACGAACAATATAAAAAAAAAAAGTCAGGATCAAAGGCTGCTGAAGTCAGGGATGATAGAATGCGCTGGGGCCAGAATGTTGTCAGTAGCGGGAGGAAATGACTGTTATGCTGGACTGACACAATGAGCAGTGGATTCACTAGAAAACAATAGGTCTTCACCTTCAGCTCTAGGTGCACAGGGATATTGCAGCCTTATTTTGAAGTTAATGTGCGATGAAGAAAACAATGGAACAGCTGACCCGAGAACCTGGGCTTTGGTGCAGGAGAACAGAAGAGGTCACAGTGGTTTAACCTCTAGGGTTCAGCAGATCAAAGGGTTTGCTGAACAGAGAATGTGCATTTCATTTAATGACCAAAATATTGAGATACCTTTTATGTTTATTTTCAACATGACCCTAAATGATTTTATCTTGTTAACAGCAGTTTCATCATAGTCGAATGGTGTTTGCAATGGGTCATACCGGGGGCAAAAGAGCTTAGTTCCGCATTGTACGAAAAACATTAAAGACACTTTGTTTCCAGCAGGATATTACATGCACCGTTGTAAGTGTATGGCTTTGTTGTTACAAGGGCTCCCATAAACATTCAGGACAATAAGGTCATGTACACATGTTGTCCTCCAGTTAAAGTGTATGTACAAGGGGCCTGATTCATGATGGCACGTATGTGCCGATGTTGAGTGTATCATCAGTATAATCACTCTGCACATGTCCAGAACTGGGAGATACGTCCGTGAACACATCCCTTGTACGCAAAGGACACTTACTACAGCCTATGATTTTGGGGAGTGAAGGGGGCAGGAAATGGGCGTTTTGCTGTAGTCAATGTACAATAGGGGCATTCTAAAGTCACATCCCTATTACTGTAACATGTGTTTGTAATCCAGGGCAACCGTAAAAATGTATTTTATGTTCAGTACACATTAAGAAGATCTAAATAAATGCATTTCATTGAAATAAAATCTTTTTTTTTACTCTTTTATCACTAATTAAAATTAACTAAAATTCTGTGCGTTCTTTTTGCTAATTTATAATCCATATAGGCAGTGCTTCATTTGTAAGAAAAAAGGTGCCGGAACTCACATCACGTAGTCACTCACAGTACACACACCCACACACATCAGTTGTGTAACGAAACATAACGTTCGCTGCCTGTAGTAAGCTCTCAGCGCACGACCACACGACCAATCACAAGCTGAGCAGCGCCACAAGCCGAGCAGCGCCATCACAACCAGTGTGGACGAAGTACGCATGCATCGGACTCAACACACAAGCAGCCCGCATGCACCGTTTTAATGATTTTGCCGCTGACTTAGCGATTCAAGTCCATGTGGACTAAACATCAAATGTTCAAAACTTACTTTTAAAACTTGGAAAATCTGTTGAAAAAAGGTGCCGGAACTCAGTTCCGGTGTGTTCTATGACAAAAAAAGCCCTGCATATAGGTATCATCATCATCATATAGGTATTGAACGTATCTTGCAGTGTCTTGTGTAGTGGAGCACAACAGACCTGCACCCGAATTCCCAAGAGCTGTATCTTCAGATCCGTTGCATGTTGAATTCAGGAGTACACAGAAACGATTTACGTTTGAGACGTTGTGAGACTTGCACATAAGTTTATAACACCCTTGTTTTCCGAGAGTGTGGAGAAGACAGCCGACATGTTTAAGTAGCTGTTCTGACCAGAGACCCTCTTATTTTTCTGCTCCTGCTTTTCTTTCATGATGATTTCTTGGAATACATCTTGAGGTCCAGATTCTCAGGAGAAAATAATCCTGTCCCCAGCAATTCCAGGCTTCTCCAGATGAGCTCAGCCACCATGTCACATAGGGCAAAGGTGCAGGCAATAGCTCATCAGCAGCATATGTGACCAGGCAGCTCAGCTGGGGCACCTGGCTCATTGCTCAGACAAGGCAATAAGGGAGTGGCTAAGAGGGCAGCACAGTGGCTTAGTGGTTAGCACTTCTGCTTCACAGCACTGGGGTCATGAGTTCGATTCCCGACCATGGCCTTAACTGTGTGGAGTTTGTATGTTCTCCCTGTGTTTGCGTGGGTTTCCTCCGGGTGCTCCGGTTTCCTCCCACACTCCAAAAGCATGCTGGTAGGTTAATTGGCTGCTAACAAATTGACCCAAGTCTGTGTGTATGTCTGTCTGTGTGTGTGTGTATGTTAGGGAATTTAGATTGTAAGCTCCAATGGGACAGGGAATGATGTGAATGAGTTCTCTGTACAGTGCTGCAGAATTAGTGGCGCTATATAAATAAATGATGATGATGATGATACATTTTTACAAAGTGCAGAAGTAAATTTTGCAAGCGTTGAATTTGTAGTACCCACTGGTCAAAGTAAAATTTTAGAAGTGATAGTATGGAATTCCACCGTGTACCAGCCCACTTCCACCACTGGTAATACCCGAGCACCAAACAGCCCAATTTGATGACACTTATGGGTAGCTAAATTGTACTTTGGTCCAGTCACTCATAGCTTGGTTTTTATACCACAACAGAAGTTAAGTTAACTGACATTTTGTGTAACTTTGCTATCTACCTCCCTGTTTGCTATTATCCTCAGATATCACAATAATCTTAAGCACCTTAACTTCCCTTGTGCTATCCTCCAACTCACTTGCTCACACAAAGTCCTTAGAAACCATTCCCCCCACCATAAACCATTATCTAAATTATCTTATATTTGGTTAAGCTACTGAAATGTTATTAACAGCTCTTTTACATAAAACGACTTGCCTTTTTTTAGTCTACTGGGCCTTTGAAAAATAAATAAAATGTATTAAATGTGACAAGTCAAACCAATGTTAAATATTCACATTAAACCATAAAATAATGTTATTGATGTATATTTATTGTAGGGATGAGCGCACTCGGATTTATGAAATCCGAGCCCACCCGAACGTTGCGGATCCGAGTCGGATCCGAGACAGATCCGGGTATTGGCGCCAAATTCAAATGTGAAACTGAGGCTCTGACTCATAATCCCGTTGTCGGATCTCGCGATACTCGGATCCTATAAATTCCCCGCTAGTCGCCGCCATCTTCACTCGGGCATTGATCAGGGTAGAGGGAGGGTGTGTTAGGTGGTCCTCTGTCCTGGTAGATCTCATGCTGTGCTGTTTAGTTCTGTGCTGTGCTGTGCTGTGCTGTGCTGTGTTCTGCAGTATCAGTCCAGTGGTGCTGTGTGCTGTGCTCTGTCCTTCTGAGGTCAGTGGTGCTGCTGGGTCCTGTGCTGTGTCCTGTTCAGTCCAGTGGTGCTGTGTCCTGTGCTCTGTGCTTCTAAGGGCATAGTTATTTCCCCAATATTCCCCTGTGTTTAAAAAAATAAAAAAAAGTTTTTTTAAAAAATACCAAAAACTACTTTAATTTTTTTTAATTACCACAAAATTTGCACAACCAATCCTGCAGTATAAGCCCATTGGTACTGCAATATTACCAAGTTCACACATTCAGCAGTAAAAGTCCAGTGGTACTGCAATATTACAAAGTTTACACATTCTGCAGTATCAGTCCAGTGGTGCTGTGTCCTGTGCTCTGTCCTGCTGAGTTCCGTAGTGCTGCTGGGTCCTGTGCCGTGTCCTGTTCAGTCCAGTGGTGCTGTGTCCTGTGCTCTGTGCTTCTAAGGGCATAGTTATTTCCCCATTATTCCCAAGTTTTTAAAAAATAAAAAAAAAGTAAAAAAAAATAAAAAATTTAAAAAAAAAAAAAAATATATAATAATTATAACCAAATTTGCAAAACCAATCCAGCAGTATAAGTCCATTGGTACTGCAATATTACAAAGTTCACACATTCTGCAGTATCAGTCCAGTGGTGCTGTGTCCTGTGCTCTGTCCTGCTGAGGTCCGTAGTGCTGCTGGGTCCTGTGCCGTGTCCTGTTCAGTCCAGTGGTGCTGTGTCCTGTGCTCTGTGCTTCTAAGGGCATAGTTATTTCCCCATTATTCCCAAGTTTTTAAAAAATAAAAAAAAGTAAAAAAAAAAAAAAAAGTAAAAAATAAATAAATAAATATAATAATTATAACCAAATTTGCAAAACCAATCCAGCAGTATAAGTCCATTGGTACTGCAATATTACAAAGTTCACACATTCTGCAGTATCAGTCCAGTGGTGCTGTGTCCTGTGCTCTGTCCTGCTGAGTTCCGTAGTGCTGCTGGGTCCTGTGCCATGTCCTGTTCAGTCCAGTGGTGCTGTGTCCTGTGCTCTGTGCTTCTAAGGGCATAGTTATTTCCCCACTATTCCCAAGTTTTTTAAAAATAAAAAAAAAGTAAAAAAAAAATAAAAAATTTAAAAAAAAAAAAATATATAATAATTATAACCAAATTTGCAAAACCAATCCAGCAGTATAAGTCCATTGGTACTGCAATATTACCAAGTTCACACATTCTGCAGTATCTTGTGCTACATATAATGGAGACCAAAAATTTGGAGGATAAAGTAGGGAAAGATCAAGACCCACTTCCTCCTAATGCTGAAGCTGCTGCCACTAGTCATGACATAGACGATGAAATGCCATCAACGTCGTCTTCCAAGCCCGATGCCCAATCTCGTAGTACCGGGCATGTAAAATCCAAAAAGCCCAAGTTAAGAAAAAGTAGCAAAAAGAGAAACTTAAAATCATCTGAGGAGAAACGTAAAGTTGCCAATATGCCATTTACGACACGGAGTGGCAAGGAACGGCTTAGGCCCTGGCCCGTGTTCATGACTAGTGGTTCAGCTTCACCCACGGATCTTAGCCCTCCTCCTCCTCCCCCCCCCTACAAAAAATTGAAGAGAGTTATGCTGTCAGCAACAAAACAGCAAACAACTCTGCCTTCTAAAGAGAAATTATCACAAATCCACAAGGCGAGTCCAAGGATGTTGGTGGTTGTCAAGCCTGACCTTCCCATCACTGTACGGGAAGAGGTGGCTCGGGAGGAGGCTATTGATGATGTAGCTGGCGCTGTGGAGGAACTTGATGATGAGGATGGTGATGTGGTTATTGTAAATGAGGCACCAGGGGGGGAAACAGCTGATGTCCATGGGATGAAAAAGCCCATCGGCCTGCCTGGTCAGAAGACCAAAAAATGCACCTCTTCGGTCTGGAGTTATTTTTATCCAAATCCAGACAACCAATGTATGGCCATATGTAGCTTATGTAAAGCTCAAATAAGCAGGGGTAAGGATCTTGCCCACCTAGGAACATCCTCCCTTATACGTCACCTGAATAACCTTCATAGTTCAGTGGTTAGTTCAGGAACTGGGGCTAGGACCCTCATCGGTACAGGGATACCTAAATCCCGTGGTCCAGTTGGATACACACCAGCAACACCCTCCTCGTCAACTTCCTCCACAATCTCCATCAGATTCAGTCCTGCAGCCCAAGTCAGCAGCCAGACTGAGTCCTCCTCAATACGGGATTCATCCGAGGAATCCTGCAGCGGTACGCCTACTACTGCCACTGCTGCTGTTGCTGCTGTTAGTCGGTCATCTTTCCAGAGGGGAAGTCGTAAGACCGCTAAGTCTTTCACAAAACAATTGACCGTCCAACAGTCGTTTGCCATGACCACAAAATACGATAGTAGTCACCCTATTGCAAAGCGTATAACTGCGGCTGTAACTGCAATGTTGGTGTTAGACGTGCGCCCGGTGTCCGCCATCAGTGGAGTGGGATTTAGAGGGTTGATGGAGGTATTGTGTCCCCGGTACCAAATCCCCTCGAGATTCCACTTCACTAGGCAGGCGATACCAAAAATGTACAGAGAAGTACGATCAAGTGTCCTCAGTGCTCTTAAAAATGCGGTTGTACCCACTGTCCACTTAACCACGGACATGTGGACAAGTGGTTCTGGGCAAACGAAGGACTATATGACTGTGACAGCCCACTGGGTAGATGCATCCCCTTCCGCAGCAACAGCAACAGCTGTATCAGTAGCAGCATCTACAAAATGGCTGCTCATGCAAAGGCAGGCAACATTGTGTATTACAGGCTTTAATAAGAGGCACAACGCTGACAACATATTAGAGAAAATGAGGGAAATTATCTCCCAGTGGCTTACCCCACTTAGACTCTCATGGGGATTTGTGGTGTCAGACAATGCCAGTAACATTGTGCGGGCATTAAATATGGGCAATTTCCAGCACGTCCCATGTTTTGCCCACACCATTAATTTGGTGGTGCAGCATTACCTCAAGAGTGACAGGGGTGTGCAGGAGATGCTTGCGGTGGCGCGCAAAATTGCTGGACACTTTCGGCATTCAGCCAGTGCCTACCGCAGACTAGAGGCACATCAAAAAAGCATGAACCTGCCCTGCCATCACCTCAAACAAGAGGTTGTGACGCGCTGGAACTCCACCCTCTATATGCTGCAGAGGATGGAGGAGCAGCAAAAGGCCATTCAGGCCTACACAGCCACCTACGACATAGGCAAAGGAGTGGGGATGCGCCTCAGTCAAGCGCAGTGGAGACTGATTTCCGTGTTGTGCAAGGTTCTGCAGCCATTTGAACTTGCCACACGAGAAGTCAGTTCCGACACTGCCAGCTTGAGTCAGGTCATTCCCCTGATCAGGCTGTTGCAGAAGCAGCTGGAGAAAGTGAGGGAGGAGCTGGTAAGCCATTGTGATTACACCAAGCATGTAGCTCTTGTGGATGTAGCCCTTCGTACGCTTTGCCAGGATCCGAGGGTGGTCACTCTTTTAAAGTCAGAGGAATACATTCTGGCCACCGTGCTCAATCCTCGGTTTAAAGCGTATGTTGTGTCTCTGTTTCCGGCGGACACAAGTCTACAGCGGTGCAAAGACCTGCTGGTCAGGAGATTGTCCTCTGAAGAGGACCGTGACATGCCAACAGCTCCACCCTCATTTTCTTCCACATCTATGGCTGCGAGGAAAAAGCTCAGTTTTCCCAAAAGAGGCACTGGCGGGGATGCTGATAACATCTGGTCCGGACTGAAGGACCTGCCAACCATTGCAGACATGTCTACTCTCGCTGCATTGGATGCTGTCACAATAGAAAAAATTGTGGATGATTACTTTGCTGACACCATCCAAGTAGACATGTCAGACAGTCCATATTGTTACTGGCAGGAAAAAAAGGCAGTTTGGAAGCCCCTGTACAAACTGGCTCTATTTTACCTGAGTTGTCCCCCCTCCAGTGTGTACTCGGAAAGAGTTTTTAGTGCAGCGGGGAACCTGGTCAGTGAGCGGCGAAGGAGGTTGCTTCCTCACAACGTTGAAAAAATGATGTTTATAAAAATGAATAATCAATTCCTCAATGAAGTACAGCACTGCCCTCCAGATACTACAGAGGGACCTGTGGTTGTGGAGTCCAGCGGGGACGAATTGATAATGTGTGATGAGGAGGAAGTACACACTGTAGGGGGAGAGGAATCAGAGGTTGAGGATGAGGACGACATCTTGCCTCAGTAGAGCCTGTTTAGTCTGTACAGGGAGAAATGAATAGCTTTTTTGGTGTGGGGGCCCAAACAAACCAATCATTTCAGCCAAAGTTGTTTGGTAGGCCCTGTCGCTGAAATGATTGGTTTGTTAAAGTGTGCATGTCCTATTTCAACAACATAAGGGTGGGTGTGAGGGCCCAAGGACAATTCCATCTTGGAACTTTTTTTTTGGCATTATATGACCAATCAACAGTCGTTTGCCATGTTCAAAAAGTAAAACCAAATTTTAAAAAATTCAAGAAATTAAACCAAAAGTAAAATGCCGTGTCATAATTTAAAACAAGAGTTTTTGACGTGCTCTAAAACTACTGTATTGTTGTTTATATTTTATAAACACTACACTTGAAAGCTTGAGTCTTTCAATAAAAAAGTAACTGTCCATTGCACGAATATTTGCAACAGGGACAATTTTAGGGTTAAGAAAGCCAACTGATAACACTTCGACGCTGTCTGTCTTTATAAACACTACACTTGGAAGTTGGAGGAGGTATTGTGGCCCCGGCACCAAATTTACTACCGGGGCCACTCCACTGTGCAGTCCATATTTAGGTGTATCAGATATTAAACAACGGTGACAGTTGATGCCCAATTTTTTAATTATATTGTGGCCTCGGTACCAAATTGTTATTCCGGGGCCACCACACTACGCAGTCCAGATACTTGTTTGGTGGAATTCAGACCAGTTGAGGGTTTTATTATTATATTGTGGGGACCACTCTATCTATACCACACTACAACTCTATACCACTCTATTTCATACTTTAATTCTATTTAATACTTTAATTCTATTTCATACTTTAATTCTATTTAATACTTTAATTCTATTTCATACTTTAATTCTATTTAATACTTTCATTCTATTACTAATTACCATAAAGAGGAACAAAATAAACCAATTTTACCAAAAGTATAATATGACTTAGACTTACAAACACTACACTTGAAAGATGGTGCCTTTAAATGAAAAAGTCAGTCTTCATTGCACGACTATGTGCAACAGGGACAGTTTTTTGGTTTACAAAGTCAACCAATAACACTTGGACCCTGTCTGTCTTTAACATACTTGATGGGATCTCAATGACGAATTGTCTGTACCATGTTTGGAGGAGGTATTGTGGCCCCGGTATCAAATTGGGTACCGGGGCCACCCCACTACGCAGTCCAGATACTTGTTTGGTGGAATTCTGACACGTGGAGGGTTTTTTAATTATATTGTGGCCTCGGTACCAAATTGTGTACCGGGGCCACCACACTACGCAGTCAAGATAGATAGATGCGTATCATAGATAAAGTACATTCAGTGGTGTGGGGCAAATTGAAAAATATTCAAAATGCACTGACATTATCAAAAACAAGAGGTTGTCACACGCTAAAACTCCAACATGTATATGATGGAGAGGATGGAGGAGCAGCCGTATGTGTAGTGTAATGCAGACCTGTTGAAGGTTTTTTATATATTTTATTGTGGTGCCCAGTGCCCACTCCACTACGCAGTCCAGATACATTTATTGGTGCGAATCATAAAAGTTCAGGGTTTTTAATATATTGTGGTGACCCACTCCTCTACGCAGTCCAGGTACATTTATTGGTGCGATTCATAAAAGTTCAGGGTTTTTAATATATTGTGGTGACCCACTCCTCTACGCAGTCCAGGTACATTTATTGGTGCGAATCAAACAAGTTGATGGTTTTCTTATTATATATATTGTGGTGACCCACTCCTCTATGCAGTCCAGGTACATTTATTGGTGCGATTCATAAAAGTTCAGGGTTTTTAATATATATTGTGGTGACCCACTCCTCTACGCAGTCCAGGTACATTTATTGGTGCGATTCATAAAAGTTCAGGGTTTTTAATATATATTGTGGTGACCCACTCCTCTACGCAGTCCAGGTACATTTATTGGTGCGATTCATAAAAGTTCAGGGTTTTTAATATATATTGTGGTGACCCACTCCTCTATGCAGTCCAGGTACATTTATTGGTGCGATTCATAAAAGTTCAGGGTTTTTAATATATATTGTGGTGACCCACTCCTCTACGCAGTCCAGGTACATTTATTGGTGCGATTCATAAAAGTTCAGGGTTTTTAATATATATTGTGGTGACCCACTCCTCTACGCAGTCCAGGTACATTTATTGGTGCGAATCAAACAAGTTGATGGTTTTCTTATTATATATATTGTGGTGACCCACTCCTCTACGCAGTCCAGGTACATTTATTGGTGCGATTCATAAAAGTTCAGGGTTTTTAATATATTGTGGTGACCCACTCCTCTACGCAGTCCAGGTACATTTATTGGTGCGAATCAAACAAGTTGATGGTTTTCTTATTATATATATTGTGGTGACCCACTCCTCTACGCAGTCCAGGTACATTTATTGGTGCGATTCATAAAAGTTCAGGGTTTTTAATATATATTGTGGTGACCCACTCCTCTACGCAGTCCAGGTACATTTATTGGTGCGATTCATAAAAGTTCAGGGTTTTTAATATATATTGTGGTGACCCACTCCTCTACGCAGTCCAGGTACATTTATTGGTGCGATTCATAAAAGTTCAGGGTTTTTAATATATATTGTGGTGACCCACTCCTCTACGCAGTCCAGGTACATTTATTGGTGCGATTCATAAAAGTTCAGGGTTTTTAATATATATTGTGGTGACCCACTCCTCTACGCAGTCCAGGTACATTTATTGGTGCGATTCATAAAAGTTCAGGGTTTTTAATATATATTGTGGTGACCCACTCCTCTACGCAGTCCAGGTACATTTATTGGTGCGATTCATAAAAGTTCAGGGTTTTTAATATATATTGTGGTGACCCACTCCTCTACGCAGTCCAGGTACATTTATTGGTGCGAATCATAAAAGTTCAGGGTTTTTAATATATATTGTGGTGACCCACTCCTCTACGCAGTCCAGAAAGATACCTTGTTGCAACGTTTTGGACTAATAACTATATTGTGAGGTGTTCAGAATACACTGTAAATTAGTGGAAATGCTTGTTATTGAATGTTATTGAGGTTAATAATAGCCTAGGAGTGAAAATAAGCCCAAAAACTTGATTTTTAAACTTTTTATGTTTTTTTCAACAAAAATCCGAATCCAAAACCTTAAATCCGAACCGAGACCTTTCGTCAAGTGTTTTGCGAGACAAATCCGAACCCCAAAAATAACGAAAATCCGGATCCAAAACACAAAACACGAGACCTCAAAAGTCGCCGGTGCACATCCCTAATTTATTGCTCGCTGTCTGTACGCCAATATCCTCAGATTATAAGCAAATGTTTTATTTTGTCTCAAAAGGTCAGTTTATTGTTTCACAAAGTGTTTGTGATATGTGACTGACTCACATAGTGTAAAGGTATGTTGTCTGACTTGAAAATAGCTGTCAGGGAGATTTATGTGAAATGTGTTGAGTTTGATAAGCGAGCCTTTCAAATTTGACACATTTTGCCTGAGTGGATTATTAACTTAGGTTTGATGTGTCAACAATGGACTTATTTAAACAAACAGCTCTCTGAATCTTTCACTTTGTGCTCAATAGTTTTAGAAGTGTCTCACTGTCGACGGGCAATCTACTCACAGCGGACACAGTTTTCCAGTTTATGTGATTATGAAATTACACTGATCTTTGTAGATAGAGGTGAACACAATTTTACATGATGATAGTTCCAAAAAATATCAGTTATTTTACAGACACCTTCCCTCTAAAGCTGCTGAGTCATTTCAGTTATATCTCCTTTTAATAAGAGTCCTATAATTGCCAGTTTTGATAGAAGGCAAAAGATGCATTTACACAAAGAGGTGAGTCTTTTCTTTCAAAGCACATTCAATCAGGGGCGGATCTAGAAAACTACTGTACCCGGGGCAGGGGTGGATCTAGAAAAATGCTGTACCCGGGGCGATTTAGGCCCCGCCCCTGACCCGGGGCGATTAAGGGGGCTATTTAGGCCCCGCCCCTTTCTAACAGTTTAGGCTGCCGACGGCTGCACAGTATGTGCAGGTCCGTCCAGCCGTGACAGGCAGGGACAGTGTGCTGCCAGGCTGCTCTGATTGTGTTTTAAACACAATCAGAGCAGCCGGGCAGCACACTGTCCCTGTCTGTCACGGCTGGACGGACCTGCACATACTGTGCAGCCGTCGGCAGCAAGTGTCTGCTAGGGGGGGCGATCGCCCCGATCGCCCCCCTCTGGATCCGCCACTGCATTCAATCAGAACTGGAGTTAGGTAGTGGAAGGAGCCATTAGACGGGTAGCACAGTGGCCTAGTGGTTAACACTTCTGCCTTACAGCACTGTGGTCATGAGTTTGATTCCCAACCATGGCCTTATCTGTGTGGAGTTTGTATGTTCTCCCTGTATTTGCATAGGTTTCCTTCGGGTGCTCTGGTTTCCTCCCACACTCCAACAACATAATGGTAGGTTAATTGGCTGTTATCAAAATTGTCTGTGAGTGTGTGTCTATATTAGGGAATTTAGACTGTAAGCACAAAATATTTAATTCATTCCATATAATGGCTCTTTTGGCATGATTTACCAGCAGGATATGGCCTCAAACTGCTCCCAGTCCTAACCCAATCACACCACACCACAGTGAGAATTGACCACTGTTGTCCCAGATGTATTCCTTGCACAGACTGGTGACGTAAAAGCGGAATTCAAAGATGATCTCGCCGGAACTTTGTAACTCTGTAAGATTGCTTGTCCCACCCCGAAGCTCGTTTTGTGCAACACTGCACCTAGCTTTCACTCATCTGTGTGAAACACACGGGTACCGAGAAGATGACACATAATTTGTATACCTATGATAGGAGGTTACATAAAATATTAACAAAAGCGTATAAAATGGTTCGCACTATATGGAACCATTTTACTGAACATTTATATTTAATGAGAAAAATAAATGAAGAATGAAGGCTGAAAATGGATAGACATTGATAATAGTAAGTAACGGGAATGAACACATGACATTACACTACATACAGATTCTGACTTACAGAAGGATCCCACTTGAAACTTAACCCTGCATTACCACCTAAATTTTACTAACCTGTCAATTCTTCTAGCCAGAGACCCCCACCCCAGTTGCCCTATACAGCTGTTTTTACTTGGCCAAAAACTGAGGCTGTGTCATGCTGCGGAGGAATGGTGTGCATGAGAGGTCCAATCAGAAGCTGCAATAGAGGAGTAAGACTTTTGATTGGTACCCCTGCTCATGCATCCTAAAGGGGCAAATTAAATATATTTGCCGGTTCTGTATGGCAGAACCAGAGGAATGCTGGAAAATCGGCTGCATAGAGCAGCCCCTGGGACTACAGGGAATCAGCAGGTTAGTAAAATATGAAATAAATAAAGGAAGCTCTCATGCACAGTATATCTAATAGGTCAGTGAGACCAGCTGTAGTGGAGGTGACCTACCTCTATTCAACCAGAAAAGAAATAACTATTCACAGCGCTCAATCTCTGCCATACTATAACTAGAAGTACATTGGACTATGCAAAACTGTGTAATAGGCAGTAGTTGTATAACCTAAGAACAACACACCATAAACAGTATAATGAAATACATACAGTCCAGCTAAATGTCAATAGCTCATTGGAGACTTATGTAGATAGTCTTATGTGGTTGTCTGTGGCAATATGCTTCCTCCTATCTTGTATTCTGAAATGTAGTCTACAATCCCATTTGTAAATAGACACAAATATGGATATTTGTGTTAGTCAAATCCAATCTTAAACACATCAAGAGACAAGTATTGTGCACTACAGTGAAGTTATGTGCAGTCCGTTTGTAAGTCCTATCTGCGATAACTCCATATGTAGTCTGATGTCTTTATGTTGTGGATGCCTTGTAGGAGTCCTTAACGTGTTCAGATGAATGGTAGTATAACTCCCAGCAGTGGAGATTGTGGTAAAGTCCGGGTAGGTATGAATGGGTGGATAGAAGCATGGGCCCAAGTTAAAGGGGTAACAACTTTATTTAATAAACAATCATCATCATCAACATTTATTTATATAGCGCCAGAAAATTCCGTAGCGCTTTACAATTGGGAACAAACATTAATAAAACAATTCTGGGTAATACATACATACAGACAGAGAGGTAAGAGAATGTAGTCACTTACATGTTAAATGGTAAAAAGATTATCCAATTGGTAGGATCTGCTCCTCCAATGTGCAAAGATAAACTCAACGCGTTTCACCCTATCTGACTTTTTCAAGAGGGAGAATTATACTAGCATTTATCTGAACACGTTAAGGACTCCTACAAGGCATCCACAACATAAGGACATCAGACTACATATGGAATGTGCTTAAGATTGGATTTGACTAACACAATTATCCATATTTGTGTCTATTTACATATGGGATTGGAGACTACATTTCAGAATACAAGATAAGATGAAGCATATTGCCACATACAACCACATGGGACTGTCTACATAAGTCTCTAATGAGCTATAGACATTTACCTGGACTGTATGTATTTCATTATACTGTTTATGGTGTGTTGTTCTTAGGTTATACAACTACAGTCATGTTATAGTAGTCTATTACACAGTTTTGCATAGTCCAATGTACTTTTAGTTATAATATGGTAGAGATTGAGGTTAGTAATATATAATAATAGATAATAGTCTGTAGTGCAGATTTAAAGTGGGATTTTTTAAGGGGAAAATATTTCCATACAAGTTTAGTTCTGGAGTGAGTTCTAGTAAGATCTTTACTCTAAGTTGCATTAAAATATACTTTACCCAACATTAAACTAAAACTGTAATTAGTTTTGTGACTCTAAAAGTAACATACCCAACATGCCATTAGGACCAAATATTTCCCCAGAATGTCATATTGAGGCCTTGCATCGCTGCCTCCCTTGTCTTTTTAATTCAGTGCTCCAAAATGTTATTAAATGTTACCCTTGCCTTGTGGCCTTAAGGTTGACATGTCAGCATGAATTAACATTCTCGAATTCAATAGTACATCAGAAATGACCTGTATACCCCATTGCTGTTTGGTCAAGAAACAATTACTTGTCAAGTTGTTTAGTGGTTTAATTTGTATCCTCTTTTTTTCTTTTTTTTTGGCAGCCCCTTGTTGGTGACATTAGAGCAGCTTAAAATGAAAGATGGCCCCCTGACCTACAATTGCCACAGAGAGGGAACATGAAAAGGCCTCTGCGAAGGTACAATTCTATTTTTAACATACCAGTGTTTCCTTTAAACAGGCAGTTATGATATAATAAGGGGATAATGGACTGTTATTAATGTTCTAATTGTTGTTCAGTACCATGGAAGTTGCAGCCAAGTGAACTTGTGCGGTGTCCTTTATGGTACAGAAAACAAAGTCAAACAGCGCGATAGTGTTCACCATGTGTTGGACGATACTCACAATGGCTGTAACAGACAGAAGGGACAAACAGGCGCACCCCAGGTATTTCTGTTGCCAAAGTGCTTCTTGTTATGTCCTCCAGACTAGAGTAGGTGCCCCTAATTCAATCTCTTGGTGCGGGGGGGGGAAGGGGTTGGTGATTGGTCTACCTGTCCTTCCTGGTATGTTGGAGGGATTCTATGACATAGCCCTTTGATTAGTGGGTAAAATAATAGTACTTGTTCCAACCCTAGTATTCTGGACTACAGCCTGCCCCTCTGGTGTGTAACCGCAATGCTCCTTTATGTGCACATGTGCGCCTGTTTGTCCCTTAAGTACCTATTATTTATCTATTATCGCTTATATATAGCACCAACATAACAGAGAGCACTGTATAGAGAATATTTGTCCTTCCATGGAGCATTGGAGGAGGGACTTACACAAACGTGCACGCACGCACACCCACACGCGCATGCACACACGCACACACACACGCACACACACACACACACACATATGTAACCACAAACACACACAGGGGTCAATTTTAGTCAGCAGCCAGTTAACCTACCAGTATGTTTCTGTAGTGGGGGAGGATGCAAACATAGGGAGAATATACAAGCTCCATACAAATAGGGCTCTGGTCAGCAATCAAACTCATGATCCCAGCGCTGTGAGGTAGCTAACCACTGTGCTGCCAGTATGTGTCCTCTGTAGGTTGGCAAATGCACTAAATGGAAAATAGTAAAACTGTCCCATCAAAGACCAGCCTCATGCCGCTGTAAGACCGCACCATTCATTAATTTCAACTTTTAATTTTTTTTTCTAAAGTGCTGTGTCTGCAATAAATTATGAGAGTGAGGGGGCAGTAGGACTGTCTTATTATTGTACACTTATTACATGTATCACTTTTGTGTGTTTGAAGCTTATTATTATATTGCTGGTTCTGCGTCTAGAAATCCGCTTTCCCAGTCAAGTGGAAGTTACAAAATGCGCCCATTAAAAGTATAAGGATGAAATCCAGTTCTTGCACGGGGAAAGATAGACAAAGCTGGGTACACTTCTGTACATGATCCACCTCCACTCTTTTAAATCTGTATTTTGCATGTTAGTGGAAAAGCAGTCACAATCATGTGCTTAATTCATATTCAGCGAGGGTGGCACTGGTCCGTCCAACTCTTCCCGTCGGACGGAGAAAAACGCTTACATCTTCGGACGTACCTTTATCCTTATCGCTTGTCCCATAATCATCATCATGAGCTATTTATATAGCGCCACTAATTCCTCAGCGCTGTACAGAGAACTCACCCACATCAGTCCCTGCCCCATTGAAGCTTACAGTCTAACTTACCTAACACATACAGGCAGACACAGTGACTAAGGTCAGTTTTTATATCAGTCAATTAACCTACCAGTATGTTTTTGGAATGTTGGAGGAAACCAGAGCACTCGGAGGAAACCCACGCAAACATGTGGAGAACATACAAACTCCACATAATGAATATGGACACTATGGACCTAATTCCTCCCCGGACATAAGTCCCTTTACATGCCATATCTTGCATGAAAAAGCTCTGCACAAGCTCAGAAACAGACATTACGCCAATAAACGCAATTACATGCAGTTCATGTCCGAATGCAAATGGCACAACTGCCTGCAACTTGAAGGGCGGAATGTGGAAGGGAAGGGACAGATGAACGTAGGTCATATAGCCTGTGCCGAGGGCTTGCTAATGCCAATTCCAGTCCTGGGTTTCCCTTAAGTACATGTTGTTTAGCTCTGTCATTTGCACCAGTTACAGGGTAGGTGTAAGTGCGGAATGATAGCGATGACTAACAATCCATAAGGGAAGATGTATCAAACCTTCTTAAAAGGAAAAGTGGAGGTGTGGCCCACAGCAGCCAATCAGATTCCAGCTATCATTTTCTAAAATCTGTAGATAAGTGACAGCTAGAATCTGATTGGTTGCCAACACCTCCACTTTTACTTTTTATAAGGTGTGATAAATATACCCAATAGTGTTTGTTGTAAAAACTACACTAGCATGCTAATAACTAGAAAAGAACAAATAAGATAGATGCAAATAAGTATAATTCATAAAGTATGCAATTAACAACATCCTGATTTATGTATTTACTGTTTTTTTAAAAAAAAATTAAAAAAAGGAAAAAATTTGTTTTACAAATATTTTATTAACAATTATAGCATTAAGAGTTTTATTTAAAAAAAAAAAGTGTATATGTTCTGATAGTACTTTATATAGCACATATCCTGCACTGTGTTCTGTCTACATAAGTAACGTTTAGCCAGATTCAAATGGAAGCCTTTATTGAGATCCACCCGATCACCCCCACTGGATCCG
This sequence comes from Mixophyes fleayi, assembly GCF_038048845.1. NCBI lineage: Eukaryota > Metazoa > Chordata > Amphibia > Anura > Limnodynastidae > Mixophyes > Mixophyes fleayi. The sequence continues at coordinate 42,779,205 of NC_134404.1, forward strand.
CCACTGGGAGATAGGGGCGTATTCCGGAAATGTTTCTGAGATACATGTAAGACTGGGTACACCCTACAGGTTTTTCACCTGATTATCGTGTCAATCACACAATAAACAACCGTTAGGTCGTTAGTAAAATCATTAACGATATCGCATCGGGAGAAACGTTCTGTAGTGTGTACCCAGTCTATCACTATTGGGGGACAGGTTGTATGTGTAGAGTTTGAGTCAACGATTACACCTAGACTTGTACTAAAAAACTTCTTATTTTAGCTATAAGCACAATTGATATGCGATATATATTATATATTATCAAATAAGTATCAAAGAATCAACATTGTAACTAAGTAGTTTTGCAAAAATGTTAAATGTTCTTGGGATACTCCAGGGATTATTCAAATCCACTTTATTATAAAGTAAACAAAGACTTCTTAAGTATGTTCCTATTAAACAAGTTTCAACGGGCATGACTTAATGAAAAAGTTTCAATTACAAATCTTATCCAAGTGTCGTTGGATACATATGGTTAAAGATGGAGCTATGGGGTCTGAGAATGGAAAATACCTGGAAAATACCTGGCTTCAATTTAGAGCTTTTAAACTATGAAGGCATTGAACGTAAACCCCTGAACAGCTGAAAGAATTATTTATGTGGAAGTTTCGGTCTTGGTATGCAGCAAACTACATGTGCCAGCCACCAACCTAATTATATTTCTGCTCCACTCAGAGACTTGTAAAACATTCTAGCATGACGTCAACTCTGTACATCAAAACACACTCCATTTCTATTTCCATACAATTTATTGTAGAAAGAGTAGCAGTACTGTTTTCCAGAGCATAGTCTTTCCAATTTACTTTTTATTTTTGCATGACTTTAAGGATATCTGGGTAAAGGATAACACTGTATCCAGGTGCAGGGGAACATAGCTGTGCTTTACACAGTCTTGGCAACAACTTATGACACATGGGTAGATTTATCAATCCTTCTAAAAAAAGAACATCAGAGGTGTTGCCGATAGCAACCAATAAGATTCTATCCTTTAACTAGCACTTTCTAGAAATTGATAGCTAGTATGGGATTGGTTGCTATGGGCAACACTTCTACTTTTCTTTTGCTTTTGAGAAGGTTTGATAAATCTACCACCCCATTATGTTACCAGAAAACATCTTGATGCTATATATCAGGTCGTTCCTCAGTTACCTCCAACAGGCTATCTGAGCATTTCCCGCTATAGGAACAGTCAAATAGTTCAATCCACGTGATAAAAGAAATACTTGAAAACTAAGGATGTGCGGGCTCGGATTCCGCTAATCCGAGCCCACCCGAACAGTGCGGATCCGACGGGATCCGAGCACTGTTCGGGAACTTCCGGGTGCCAAACGGAGCCAAACCGAGGCTATGACATCCAAGTCCCGCGTCGGATCTCACGAGACTCGGATGTCATAAATACTCACCTTGCGGCCACCATCTTCATTTCGCCTGACATCAGGGAAGAGGGAGGGTGTATAGTGTAGTGGTGCTCTTTACTTGTGTCTAGTGCTCTGTCCTTGCTGAGTCCAGTGGTGCATCAGTCCACTGCTCTGTCCTTGCTGAGTCCAGTGGTGCATCAGTCCAGTGCTCTGTCCTTGCTGAGCCCAGTGGTGCATCAGTCCAGTGCTCTGTCCTTGCTGAGTCCAGTGGTGCTTTTGTCCTGTGCTCTGTGCTGCTGAGTACAGTGGTGCTTTTGTCCTGTGCTTTGTTATGATAAGTGCATAGTTATTTTAAAAGTATTAAAAAATCTTCAAAAAAATTAAAAAAAATAAAAAAAATAAAAAATTATACAAAAATCATTTAAAAAAATATATAAAAAAATTCAAAAAAGAATAAAAAAAATTCTTGCAGTCCAGAAACATTAATACTGCAATCTATTAAAAATTGTTCACTGTTCTTTCTTGCAGTCCAGAAAAATTAATACTGCAATCTATTAAAAATTGTTCACTGTTCTTTCTTGCAGTCCAGAAACATTAATATACTGCAATCTATTAAAAAATGTTCACTGTTCTCTCTTGCAGTCCAGAAACATTAATACTGCAATCTATATAAAATTGTTCACTGTTCCAGCAGTATTTAAAAAATATTACTGTAATACAACGTGTGCTGCATGTAATGTAGTACCAAAATTTGGAGGATAAAGTAGGGAAAGATCAAGACCCACTTCCTTCTAATGCTGATCCTGCTGCCACTAGTCATAACATAGACGATGAAATGGCATCAACGTTGTCTGCCAAGGCTGATGACCAATGTGATAGTAGAGGGCATGTAAAATCCAAAAACCCAAAGTTCACTAAAATTAGCAAAAAAAGGAAATTAAAAACATCTGAGGAGAAACGAAAACTTGTCAATATGCCATTTACGACATGGAATGGCAAGGAACGGCTTAGGCCCTGGCCCGTGTTCAGGACTAGTGGTTCAGCTTCACCCAAGGATCTTAGCCCTTCTCCTCCCCCCCCCCTCCAAAAAATTTAAGAGAGTTATGCTGTCAGCAACAACAACAACACAGCAAACAACTTTGCCTTCTAAACAGATGACATCACAAATCCCCAAGGCGAGTCCAAGGGTGTTGGTGGTTGCGAAGCCTGACCTTCCCATCACTGTACGGGAAGAGGTGACTCCATCCACCATTTGCAGCACACCCTCTGCATATGCTGGAAGGATCACCCACAGTGTAGATCCAGATTTGGATAATCAAGGTGTCAATGTTGTACACCGGGAGGAGGCTATTGATGTAGCTGGCGCTGAGGAGGAACTTGACAAGGAGGATGCTGATGTGGTTATTTTAAATGAGGCACCAGGGGGGAAACAGTTGATGTCCATGGGATGAAAAAGACCATCGTCATCCCTGGTCAGAAGACCAAAAAATGCACCTCTTCGGTCTGGAGTTATTTTTATCCCAATCCGGACAACAAATGTATGGCCATATGTAGCTTATGTAAAGCTCAAATAAGAAGGGGTAAGGATCTTGGCCACCTAGGGACATCCTCCCTTATACGTCACCTGAATAACCTTCATAGTTCAGTGATTAGTTCAGGAACTGGGGCTAGGACCGTCATCAGTCCAGGGACACCTAAATCCCTTGGTCCTGTTGGATACACACCACCAACACCCTCCTCGTCAACTTCCTCTACGATCTCCATCAGATTTAGTCCTGCAGGCCATGTCACCAGCCAGACTGAGTCCTCTTCAATCCGGGATTCATCCGAGGAATCCTGCAGCGGTACGCCTACTACTGCCACTGCTGCTGTTGCAGCTGGTAGTCGGTCATCTTCCCAGAGGAGAAGTCGTAAGAACGCTACGTCTTTCACCAAACAGTTGACCGTCCAACAGTCGTTTGCCATGAGCACTAAGTACGACAGTAGTCACCCTATTGCAAAGCGGATAACTGTGGCTGTAACAGCTATGTTGGTGTTAGACGTGCATCCGGTGTCCGCCCTCTGTGCAGTGGAATTCAGACCAGTTGGAGGAGGTATTGTGGCCCCGGTACCAAATTGGGTACCGGGGCCACTCCACTACACAGTCCAGAAAGCTTTGTATCAAATATTAAAGTAATTAAATTACGTTCACTGTTGCTGCCAAATAAAAAAATAATGAAAATGCCCTGTCATCAACGAAAACAAGAGGTAGTGACGCGCTAGAACTCCACCCTCTATATGCTGCAGAGGATGGAGGAGCAGAAAAAGGCCATTCAAGCCTACACAGCCACCTACGATGGGCCACGTGTTTGTGCTTCCCACTTGTGTCGCTTAGCTTAGACATCCAGCTACCTCGGTGAAACGTTTTGGACTAAAATCAATATTGTGAGGTGTGAGGTGTTCTGAATAGACTGAAAATTAGTGGAAATGATTGTTATTGAATGTTATTGAGGTTAATAATAGCGTAGGAGTGAAAAAAAACAAAACAAAACTGGATTTTAGCACTTTTTATGCTTTTTTAAAAATAAATCAGAACCCAAAACCCTAAATCAGAACCAAAACCTTTCGTCAGGTGTTTTGGCAAAACAAATCAGAACCCAAAACCCAAAACACTAAAAGTGGCCGGTGCACACCCCTATTGAAAACATAACCTGCTGGGAGTATGCTACTATCGCATGAAAAGGTCCAATTACATTATTAGCTTTTATTTTATTACGTTTAATGCATAGAGAGATAACATTTTTCCGCAACAATGTACAGTGGGGAGATAAAACTATCATAGATTATAGCACAGGCTAATAATGTAAGACCAATAGAGTGTGGGTACTGTAATCAAATAGATAGAGAATACAAGACAAATCCATATTTATGGTATCATTCACTTTTAGAATGTGCTCCTGTGATAGAAACAGAAAGTGTTTACTGTGTACACAATATAAGATGATCAATGTGTGTTTCAACTGTGTACATGAGGCAGGTAACATGTGAAATCAGACATATGCTCTTTGTGACCAGCCATTGTCTACACCATAGGTTCCCAAACTTTTGCAGTTCGTGGCACCGTTAGAGTCTCCATAATTTTTTCAAGGCACCACTCCAAAATAATTACTGAGCTGTCCCGTTTCATAAGTAGTTAGGTCAAAAAACTGTAATAAGTATTTAGGTCAGGACAGAAATACTTATTCAGTTGTATGCAAAAATAATACACATAAATCAAAGGGAAAAGAATATTTTGATATATTTTTTCCAATTATATTTCTGTCAAAGAATAATTTACAGGTAACACACACTGTGCCCCCTTTATCTGCACACTGTGCCCCCTTAATGCACACTGTGCCCCCTTTATCCGCACACTGTGCCCCCTTTATCCGCACCATGTGCCCCCTTCATCAACACCTCTCACTCTGTGGCCTCCTTCATCTCCACCTCTCACTCTGTGCCCTCCATCCCCATTCATTTCACTCTGTGCCCTCCATCTCCATTCATCTCACTCTGTGCCCTCCATCCCCATTCATCTCACTCTGTGCCTTCCATCCCCATTCATCTCACTCTGTGCCCTTCCTCTCCATTCATCTCACTCTGTGCCCTTCATCTCCATTCATCTCACTCTGTGCCCTCCATCCCCATTCATCTCACTCTGTGCCCTTCATCTCCATTCATCTCACTCTGTGCCCTTCATCTCCGTTCATCGCACTCTGTGCCCTCCATCTCCATTAATCACTCTCTGTGCCCTTCATCTCCATTCATCTCACTCTGTGCCCTTCATCTCCGTTCATCGCACTCTGTGCCCTCCATCTCCATTAATCACTCTCTGTGCCCTTCATCTCCATTCATCACACTCTGTGCCCTCCATCTCCATTCATCACACTCTGTGCCTTTCATCTCACTCTGTGCCCTCCATCTCACTCTGTGCAATCCATCTCCGTTCATCTCCACCTCTCACTCTGTGCCCTCCATCTCCGTTCATCTCCACCTCTCACTCTGTGCCCTCCATCTCCACCTCTCACTTTGTCCCCTCTGTGTCCCGGGGGCCAGGAAGAGGAAAAAAAAATTTAAAAAAAAATATTTACCAATCCGGAGGCGCCCGGGACCCAGCATCCTCCTCTCTCCTGCCGCTTGTCACTGACTGTTGGGCGTGATGACGTCATGCCCGACGTTCAATGAGAAGCAAATAGGGAGGATGCTGGGTCCCGGGCGCCGCCAGATTGGTAAGTATTTTTTTTTCTTTTCGCTATCTGGCCACTGCACCCCTGTGACAGCGCCACGGCACCCCTGGGAGCCGCGGCGCACACTTTGGGAACCGCGGGTCTACACCCTAGGTTCCCAAACTGTGCGCCGCGGCTCCAAGGGGTGCCGCGGCACTGTCACAGAAGTGCCGTGGACATGAAGAGGGGGAAAAAAAAAACAACTTACCAATCCGGCGGCGCCCAGCATCCTCCTCCCTCCTCGATTCTCACTGAACACTGAATTTCGGGCGTGACGTCATCACGGCCGATATATTCAGTAAGTTTTTGTTGTTTGTTTTTTTTTTCTTCCTGGCCATGGCGGGATGCAGAGGGGGCAAAGTGAAGATGCAGAGAGGGCAGAGCGAAGATGCAGAGGGGGCAGAGCGGATACAGAGGGGGCAGAGCGTGGATGCAGAGGGGACAGAGCACAGATGCAGAGGGTGCAGAGCGCGGATGCAGAGGGGGCAGAGCAGATGCAGAGGGGGCAGAGTGGATGCAGAGGGGGCAGAGCTAGGATGCAGAGGGGGCAGAGCGCGGATGCAGATGGGACAGACAAGGATGCAGAGGGGCAGAGTGAGCGGATGCAGAGGGGGCAGAGTATGTGAATGCAGAGGGGCACTGAGTGAGTGGATGCAGAAGGGACAGAGTTTGTGGATGCACGCGGCACAGAGTGTGTGGATGCAGGGGGCACAGTGTGTGTGGATGATGGGGACACAGAGTGTGTGGATACAGGGGGCACAGAGTGTGTGGATGCAGGGGGCACAGTGTGTGTTAGCTGTAAATTATTCTTTGACAGAAATATAATTGAAAAAAATATATAAAAATATTATTTTCCCTTGAATTTATGTGTATTATTTTTGCATACAACTAAATAAGTATTTCTGTCCTGACCTAAATACTTATTACGTTTTTTTGACTACGTATAAAGCGGGACTGCTCGGTAATTATTTTGGAGGGCTGCCTTGAAAAAATTATAGAGACTCTAAGGGTGCCGTGAACCGCCAAAGTTTGGGAACCACTGGTCTACACAGTAATCTAAAGAGGGAGAGCTCCCAACTGTTATGTACTGTAGCATAAGTGTATGGTCAATCCTCAAACGTCTACCAATAACCCAGGCCACTCTTGCTTTTCACCTTTAGTAGCCCTTTTTCCATTAGCGTTGGTTGCGTTCACCAATATTCTGTAGCACCCGGGACTTTTGCATGTAGTTGTTGGTGCTTATTATTCAGGTATAGACAACAACAGCAAAAATTGATAGGCAAAGGCAAGGTCACAACTGGAGCAAAGGTCAAAGCTGGCTGAGGACAATCAAAGTCAAGGATTCATGCAGAGTCCGTATACGAGATAATAGCAGAACAAAAACAGCAGCTTAACGGGCAATGCATACATTTCACAGCTTTTATACGTAGCATGTGTCTATCCGTGTGCATGTATAAATCATGTTACTGAGCTCTATGAAAGATGCAGCCGTCTGGCACCTCGAGCACAACCATGAGACACAGCTCCCTACAAAGATTTTAATGTCCTCACAACAGTTTCCCTATTTAAAGCCTCAACTTTGGACAGATTGTGTTTTTATGTCAGGATTTCTGCTTCAAGAAGGAAAAGTGAAGTTGGTTATTTGGGGAACTGGATTTCTAATGCAATAAGCGCTCAGTAACTTTTTTCTTTCAGCTTGATTGCACTTTCATTCTGCATATTTTAAAAAGACAACACAGTTCAGCATTACTAAATAAATCAAATATAAGATTCAGGGCTGTTTTACCCCCAATGCCTTTAGCTTTTATAGACTGGCTTTCCAGTTTCTCTCTGATACCAACCACCAAAGATCTAGCGGTACAGCAATCTCCCGGATTCACTGACTCACTGGTCTTCAGTTACAAAAGAAAGTTTGCAGCCTATCTTCTTCTGTATTACCTTGTTCGGCTGTTTGCAGAAGAATCAATTAAACACAGTGTAGTCCAACCAAAATTTATTTATTTAAGCCTCCTGCTCCGTGTAGTATGTTGTAACCTCACACCTTTGTGGCATTATGTGAACACACACATATTCATTTTCTTGGCTTTTCACTCTGAAAACTTTATCTAAAATCAGATTATCGGATTTCGAAATTCATAAACAGATAACGTATGCAAGTTCTAAATAAAAATAAGACATTCAAGGCACCTATCTGCTGATTTGGAGCGTATCAAATGCAAAATCACTTTGTGTATGCCCAGAAGTGGCAGATATGGCCATGAACGCAGGCCTGTGCCATGCGCTGATGAGCGCAAGGGACACGTACTACAGCCTACTACATCTGGGAGAGAACTGGTTGGGGAAATGTCAACAGGAGTGTGCCAAACTGAAGCGCATGCACCTAAGGCCGTATCCAGTTCTACGGCCGTCAGAATAACCTGATTTTCTGCCGTATCTCTTGCACCAGCTCTGGGGCTAGTCTAAGTTCAGCCTGCAGGTCCGGACCCGCAGGCTCTATATTTTCTATACTCTATGCTGGCAGCACAATTCAACAGGGCAGGGATCTTGATAAATTCATGCTCATAATACTGAGTGTGGGTTGCACTCAGAATGCGTGCCATGGTGGAACAGGCCCTTATTAAAGAATTGACAGTCACAATGCACTGAATAACCTTCTTAGATGTGACTGATATGTGTTTTTCAATAGATAGGGATCCAGGAATGATGAGGAGCGTGATGTGGCAGATCAAATGGAAAAGGGGAGGGGGTGTCCAAGAGATTAGTATCTCTCGTGCCCGTTTTAAAATACAAATTTCATTGAATAAGATTCAGCACTTCATTAAAAAAACCAAAACATAAAATCTTCTTATTTTCTTTATTTGATGAAGTCCAACTTGGAAGGAATGTTTTTTTAAAAAAAACACTCATAAAACACTCAAAAAAATTCTGCTGTTCATTTTACTGGGAAATACTAGTGGTGGCAAAGTTTCCACCCCAGGGGTCTCAATCTTGTTACTTACCCCAGCTTCCACAGCCTAGAAGGGCAAGAGTGAGCCCCAGGTCTCTTTAGTAAAGGGCCATTAACCACTCTGAGTACTGTTTATTGCAGCCTTTGGTATAGTGGCAACAACTACGGGCTGAATAGACCAGGGCTAACTTCACTATAGCAGGGGGACCAGCATTTGTGTGTCTGTTTGTCTGTCTGTCTGTCTGTCTGTCTCTCTCTCTCTCTCTCTCTCTCTTTCTCTCTTTCTTTCTCTCTCTCTCTCTCTATAAATATATATATATATATATATATATATATATATATATATATTTCTAAATGATTATACATTATATTTTTATTATTATTATTATGTTTAAATATTTAATTATAAATACTATTATTAAACATTATATATTTTTATTATTATTATTATTTATTTATTTATTTATTTATTTATAAGGCACCACAGATCCATAGCAGATACAGAAGCCAATAACAAATAGATGTGGTTATACACATAAGTAGCACAGATGAGTGTGAGTAATGCTATGGGGACTTACAGGAAGTGCAGCAAAAGACGTGACAGAATGAACGAGCGAGTCAGACAGTAGACAGACGTTGGACAATAGGTAGAGAGGACCCTTCCCAAAAGAGCTTACATTCAAGAGGGACGGGTGGTGAGAAACAGTAGGACCAACTGATAGAAAATGGAGATGGCAGGAGAAGAAGATGAGGTAGAATGGTTAGGAGATGGTAGGATTGGCGAGCTTGAAAAGGTGAGTTTTGAGTGAGCGTTTGAAGGACTGGAGGTTGGGGGGAGAGTGAAGTGAGACAGGGTAGGAAGTTCAAAAGAATGGGGGCAGCACATCAGAAGTCTTGGAGGTGAGCATTGGAGGAGGCAATGAGAGGTGAGTTGAGTTGGGGTCAGAGGCAGAGTGGAGTGGCCAGATAGGTATGTACCTCAAGGTCAGAGATGAAAGGGGATGAAGTGTTGATAAGGGCTTTGTAAGTGAGGGTAAGGAGCTTGAACTGAATTCTGAAATAGATAGGGAGCCAATGAAGGAATTTATGCAGAGGAATAGCGGAAGAGGCGGCGGTAGCAGAAGATGAGCCTAGCTGCAGCATTCTGTTTGGATTAAAGGTCAGAAAGGAAGTCGGGAAGGCTAAGGCAGTTCCAATAGTCAAGAAGAGAAATGATGAGTGAATGGACAAGGGTTTTGAATGCTTCCTGAGAGAGGAAGGGATGGATTTTTGTGATGTTACGGAGGAGGAAGTGGCAGAATTTGGTGAGGGACTGGATATGAGGGGTAAAGCTGAGGGCTGAGTCAAGGGTGACTCCAAGGCAGCAGGTTTGGGTGATAGGAGAAAGAGTGATGTTGTGAACCAAGAGGGAGCTATTGGGAGGTATAACAACATTGCCAGGAGGAAAGATGATGAGCTCGGATGTTGAGTTTCAGAAAGCGCTGTGACATCCAGGTAGTTACAGCAGAGAGACAGCCAGATACCTGGGTTAGGAAAGTGGCAGATAGGTCAGGGGAGGAAAGATAGATTATGGTCAGAGAGGGGGAATAGAGAATTGGAGAAGTTGGAGATGTCACAGAGATGGGAGAACACTAGGTCCAGGGATTGACCATTACGGTGGTTGGCAGAAGTTGTCCATTGGGAGAGGCCATAGGAGGAAGTGAGAGTTAGGAGTTTAGAGGCAGCGGTAGTAATAGCCCCGTCGGTAGGGATGCTAAAATTCCTATTAATAATAGTGGGAAAGTCGGAAGAGAGGAAATGGGAAAGCCAGGCAGCTAAGTTATCAAGAAATTGAGAAGAGGGGTCGGGGGGACCATAGATGACCATAACATGAAGGTGGAGAGGGGATAAGAAGCGGATGAAGTGAACTTCAAAAGAGGAGAAGGAGAGGGAGGGTTCAGGGGGAATAACACAGAAGGTGTATCCAGGAGACAGTAGGACACCAACACCACCTCCTTGGCGGTCACCAGGAAGTGGAGTGTGGGAGAAGGAGAGAACCCCATGAGAGAGTGAAGCAGGGAAAGCAGTATCAGAGGGGGAGATCCACGTTTCTGTAAGGGCCAGGAGACCAAAGGAATAGGAGAGAAAGAGGTCATGAATTATGCATCTAATATATTTTTTATAACTGACGGATATTTGAGACACAAATGGTCATATTTGTAGTACTCAACATACCTACTTGTATTGTTTCCTTGTTTGAATATCATAGATTTTTTAAATTGTGCATCTGTTATTTTCCTTTTTCATGCAATGATTTTAATGTTTTTTGTCAAAAACTTCCCTTTATTGCTATTAATTATTATTCATAACGTTTATTGTATTATGGGTGTTTTTTTTGGCTAGTTCTCATGAAAGCATAATACTAAAGGAACAGGAACATGTATTCCTTACCTCACAATTTAAGGAACGTACTAATAAATTTGTAATTTATAATATTTCCTTTCAATTTGCAACAGCAATCAAATTGTTTATAATTCTTTTCAATGCAGGCTTATACTGGGCATAGATCTGATTGCACATGGATGAAATATCAGTGCATCTCAGTGTGTGGCCGGGCAAACAATCTTCAAATTATTAGTACAAAACCTTATATCTCCATCATTCTATTCTATTCCAGGAGCTTTGTAATGGTGAACCATTATAGCTTATATTTATGTCTTTGGCTCAGCAGGATTGAAATGACTGATGTAATGTCTGACTACTGTACTTTGTAAAGGGAGAAGCTTTTTTACAAAATTGTTCTGACTGGCCAAAAAAAATCGCAAGTGAAAAGCTGGAACAGCTGAAGAACTAGAAAGACTGGATGAAGGAGCCTTAGCACCTCGGAGGGCTCCATTTCACTAGACACCATGGATATGTTATTAACAACTGGCTTTGATGTCTCTATGGCTAGTGTGAAGGAATAGGTCTGGAATTAGCATTATAGCAGAAATTTATAATGAAGGGAAAATTGTTAAAAAAAAAAGGCAATTTCATAAAAGGAGCTTAATGACCAAATGAGAGTCTACGATTCAAATCAGGAACATCGTGTCTGTATTTAACTATATCTAGCAATTCATTCTTTCATTGCTATGCAGATTAGCTTTGGGCTAGCGTAACAAAGCCCTTTGCGCCTCTGAATGTTAGCCTTAGGAAGTTGGCTTCGATGCATTTTGCTCGCCCAGAGTAGACAGAATAGACACTGAGCATGAGAACAGATATGTTATATGAATGCAGGCGCTGACCTGTGTGTTTCCAGAAGCTAACAGCAATAGGCAAAGATCCACTCATTCCTGTCTTAAATCCTCTTCTGCTCAGTTGGTAGAATGATTTTTAGAACTGACAAGTTTCCCTGTGAAAGAAGCAGTAGCCTAAATTGGAGTGTAAAGCAGTTTACAATTGCACACCAAACTACTAAAAATAAATAAATATTTATTTGTTCATGCATGTCGTTATGTATGTTTGTACATAATTATTTACTATTCGTGAATATTTTGCAGATGTAGACTATATTTGCTGACCTTTCAGTGGTCGGTGTGCATATGCCCCCCAGCCCCCGCCATCTAATCTGGTGCTGTTATCATGTTGGAGCAGATCTCGTCTATGAAATTCAGCCCTACATCAATGCCTGTACAATAGAATTATAGCATGTTTGAAGTAGTGGGGGCTATGGAGTTTGGATGGAATCTCAGCTGCAATCTCCCATCCAGTTGGTGAATATCTCCGTTAAGTAACTGTTCATGGTATGTATGTTTTACAGGTAGGCTGTATGTGCGTAGTTATTTCTGTCATGTTTCATCCTTCAATAAACAGGGGCCATGGCCACCAAATGAGATGCAAAGACATTCTCCACGTAGTGATACCCGTGAAATAAAATTCTATGCATCTTGATAGATATAGAGCCAGGGGTGGTGAGTGTCAGCTAAACTCCCACCCAGTTAGTGCATAGCTCCTAAATAGTTTTCAATATTTGCATAGTTTATGGCATTTTATGTATGTTTTCTGTTATGTATTTAGCTTTCTGTCCTTGCATTTCTGTATTGTTTACAGATGCTCAGGATCAGGGTTTCTGAAAACCGACCCCACCCGAACATAGGGGATCCGAGTAGGCTCACGAGCCGGCTCGGTAACTCTGCGTGTCCTTCTAATGGAGGCAAAACTTCATTGTTGTGTTGTTGGATCTCGCGGGTATTGGATTCCATAAGTACCTCCCTCCACAGGAGATCCAGCGCCATTGCTCACACGGAAACAGGGGTAGCAGTTTTCTTGTCACTCTCCATTCTCCAGTGACATTGTTCAGTGCCATTGCTCACACAGAAACAGGGGTAGCAGAGTCCTTGTCACTCTCCAGTCTCCAGTGACATTGCTCAGTGCCATTGCTCACACAGAAAAAGGGGTAGCAGTGTTCTTGTCACTCTCCAGTCTCCAGTGACATTGCTCAGTGCCATTGCTCATACAGAAACAGCAGGGCTAGCAGTGTTCTTGTCACTCTCCAGTCTCCAGTGACATTGCTCAGTGCCATTGTTCATACAGAAACAGGAGGGGTAGCAGTGTTCTTGTCACTCTCCAGTCTCCAGTGACATTGCTCAGTGCCATTGTTCATACTGGAAATGATTGGAAATTAATGTTATTGAGATTAATAATAATGTAGGGATAAAAAAAGAGCCAAATTATGTGATTTTAGCAAAAAAAAATAGGGATTTTAGGAAAAAAACAGGATCCAAAACCAAAACCAAAACACGGGGGTCAGTGAACATCTCTAGTTTTGTTTTAGTTAAAAAGTCTCTTCTCGAAAATTTGTGCTGGGATTTATTTGTAAAGAGGGTTAAGGGTCGGGGGGTTTTAGTTCCTGTAAGGATCACTGCTCTGACAATGAGCAAGGTTTTAGTGTCATTCACTATTGTGCAAACCATCCCTAAATATCTTTGATGTGACATAACAAGAGCACTCCCAAGTTGTCAGCCTTACCCACAGCAAATTATTATAACTAAGGTCACATAGTTAGTAATGTTGAATAAGGACAACGGTCCATCAAGTTGAACTTTTCACAATTTCTAGTTGTGTTGATCCGGAAGGAGGAAAAAAAAACAGCAGTGTGACAGCTGCCAATTTAACCTCACAGCGGTGAAAAAGATCCTTCCTGACAACAAAAGTAGCGATCAGATTAATTCCCTGAAATAAATTAACCCAATAATGTCCTTTACCAATTATAGCCACAGATAGGCACCCAATCCATTTTTACATTCTATGTCTCACGTGGTATGGAGTACCACCGCTTAAACCAATCTTACCCTATGTTGATGGTGAAACCATCTTTCTTCTATTCGCAATTGATGACGCCTTTTACTTAGTAAGGTTCTTGATCAGAAAAAGTTTGTTAGACTTTATGCTGTGTAAAAAAGACCAAAGCAAATTTTGACTCAATTGTTGATGGAAACAAAAGTACAAAACAACAATAGAAGAATAAAATAAGAGAGTAGAAAAATCAGATTAGGCATCTTCAGAAGGGGATTCCTTTCACTTCCCTACAGCTTGAAATAACAATATAAGATGTGTTCTGAAATTTAAATATTTATTAGTAAAAAATAAAACACTCTATAACAAGCCCAATAGAATAGTATCCAGTAAATGTGTGTACAAATTGAACAATGTAACGGGCACACACTATATGATAAAAATTTAAATAAAATTTCATTATTGGCTTAAAATAGTATCAAAAAACAATTATTGAATCTACAAAATGTCATATGATAGTCATGACCATACACAGAAATAGAAAGATAAGTCAAAAAAAGTATTGAATACGTAAATCATGTCTAAATCTAATTCCTTTAAAAATTAAGATCTGATTCCACTACTTGATGTTAACACCAAATATATGTCATCCATAAGAATACAAATGAATAATGACCCGTTAGCTAGTGCTGTAATTGCAAGAAACACAGAGCGGTTTCATTTATAGGTATAAAACAGTTGTAGGGCTGTGTCACGCACCGGACCCGCAGACCACTCGGGTGTGTCCCCAATGTCCTCCTCTCCAGCGATGAGCACCGCATCTCACCTATGGCGGCCACCATGTTGGATTAGGATTTGCACATGTGCAAATCCATCCTTTATTTATTCCTCTCTACAGCCATAGGCTGATTAATTATGGCTCCCAAACTACTTAAGACACTTCTGTCTCTTCAATGGGTCTAGATCTTCAAGCCCCTCTGCCTGTTCGGTTGTGAATCATTTTGGCTCTCTGCAGCTATTCTCACTTACCTGTTATCCAGCTTCACTAACTTTCTTGCTACAACCAGCCTATCCTGACAACCTGTACCTGCTTGCTCCTAGACTTCTACTTCACCTCCAACTGTTCTCACATGGTGCCTACTTGGAGAACCATGACTGCGAGTGAACAGCAGCTAAGACCAAATCCCCTTGCAGGGGTCCCTGGTGAACACCTTCATCTCGTTAGATTCCATGCCTCCCTGCAGGATTGTGCCAATCCAGGCAGACCACAAGGATCCGATAGAAGTGTATATTTGTGAATGGCTGTCTGTGTAATAATAATAAGAGCAAAATTCAGTACCATTTATTAAATACCTGTCTTAGAATGTGTATTGGAGAAGATTAAATACCATAGCGGAGGAGGTACATAGTGTCACCTGTAGTTGTTAGTGCGGCTGCTATCAGTCTTCAGTGAGACAAGGTTCTTGTTTTGCTGTAGCCTGATGTTTCTTCTCCGGTTATATTGGCAAGATCAATGTGAAGGGGCTAATTAGGTACTGATTTTTTTTTAAGTTGATCTCTGAGTTGCAGCAGTGCATCCTCTGCACAGTGAGTCACAGATGAAAGTGATCAACTTACTGCACCCTGCTATTAGTAATGAGCTGCCAGTTAACACATTTTCAGGCCTATATAAGCAGCTTCCTGTGAACAGCACATTGCCAGTTTATTGAGCATATCTCTGTGAACCAGCATTCTGTATCCTGTATCTTCCTTGTTGTCTTCCTCAGCTTTGACCCCTGGATTTCAAACACATATCTCTTGACCCTTGGCTCTTGAACGACTACCTGTCTGGCTCTGGATACCCGGCTATTCTCTGGATTTCCTATTATTTGAGTATCCAGATTCATCCTCTGTACCTTTTTTTCCTTAAAGAACGTTACTGCCATTTTATTCCACCAACACAGCATCTACTGTACAAATACCTTAATCCTAACACTCACCTTTTGTCCCCTGCTGTGTTCGGCTCTGCTACATCTGAGAGTGAGACTCGAGGAGCATAGAGAGCACACATTAAACTTAATGGCCACTTAATACTTGAGAAGAGCCAGGTTAAGATGGCCAGTGAATTTAACTCCTTTTTGGAAAATGGGATATTAAAAAAATAATTGACTACAACAAGAAAGCAAAACCAATTACAAAAAAGATACAGCTTGACTTTACTCAGGCTAAACAACGCTAATCTCTGCATGTATCAGAACAAATGCTCTTTTTAGACTGTTATCAGAAAAATCAAAAACCTTGTACTGCTTGGAAACCTAGCTGTGCACTGAAGATGTAGCCTCAGAATGAAGGACCATACAGTGGCTGAAATTATTTAAAGGTGATTGAACACTTTTTTTTTTGCTCTCTCCGACCCATCCTTAGTCACGTTATTCACTTGCAAAAGGAGAAAAATGAGATTCAGATTATTTTTAATCCACACACAAACCATGTCCTTGTTATAAACCATTCACTTATCAGAACATAAGCACATTTCACACCATTGCCAAGAAAATTAAAAACCTTGCGCAGCTCAGAAACCTTGATTGGTTTTCCATTTAAGATGTAGACTTGAAGCCAATGTCTCAGTTAGAAGGTTCACAACAGCACCTGGTTACTTGCATTTCAGACTCAAGTGGAGGTTACCTACAAACTATAACAGACATAAAAAATAACACATATGAACAAGTTGTCATCTTTCTGATATTACACTCTTCCAAAACAGTTTGACAGAAACCTTACTTCTGGAGGAGCATTGTCTTCCAGTATATACTTTAATTCTAAATCCAGGGATTTCTGCTCCATTACACTATTCACGTAATAATACTGTCCTTGTCATATGCAGTCCTGTCCTCACATACCCAGCCAAACAAGTGAACAGGTAAGTTCCTCTCTGCCACTCTGTGCTGCTGCGAGCTTTAGTGAGATAGTTCTCTTTACCCCCAGAATTATCATTCTCCCTCTTACTGTGTGTGATCAAAAAAGACAGAGGTCTGTCTAAGACCGAAAGGAGGATAAACGCTGAGAATGTGCCAGCCCTGCACAAATTTGGAGAGGTGAGGGGGGAGGTAGGGGGAATGGTCCAAGATGGGAAGCAAATGGGAGAAAGGAGGGAGGGTTTGTAAGGTTGGACATTGGAGCAAAGAGGTTTAAATAAAGGAGCAGACAGGTATGCAGGAGAATTTGTTGCAGAAACCTGAGTGCAGAGAATACAGCCATCTACCCTTGGGCAAAGAGAATTATATGGTTAGGCAAAAGAGGAATGAAGTGGGGCAGTTTTATAGACACACTGAAGGAAGCAGAAGGGCGGTTTAAGATGCCTGTGGTAATGGTCATTCACTTGAGAGGAAATGAGTTAGGTAACCGAAAGTCCTTGGAAAAATATCGAGCAAGTAAAAGGTCAATGGCCCAGCACCTGTATAATTTGGTCAAAAATAATACCTAGAATCAAGTGGCGCGATGGCCCAGCTATGGATGAAGCATGCAGGAAGGTGAATTCGGCAGTAGGAAAAGTCGTTAGACCGGTAGATGGCTGTATAGTTAAGCACAGGCGATACGGGGTGCATTTATTCAATCAAGGTTTGAGCATGTTTATTGAGGACATATTTAGCATATTAGCGGAGTTATAAGGGTCACAGCAGGGCATAAGTGGTGGCGGCCTATGGTTCCAGGTGGGGAACCTGGTGCGGGCAGATAAAGCACTGCAATCAGCGGCCATGTGGGGCGCAAGTATCGACCAGGGGGATACCCCCCTTCGAAAGGTTTGCGGACATGCTCGATACCACTCTTATGAGGGATCCTATAAGAAGCCAGAAGAAAGGGGGTGGGATCACAAGGGTCTGGAAGCACCAGGGGCATTGAGGGCCCCCTATTATTGGTAGTGAGTTATTGGTGATGGGTGAAGCTGATGGATGCACTGCTTTTTCTGGCCATCTTTGCAAACGATAGTTGTTGAGATAAATCTGTGACCTATTTTTTCCCCCTAAAACAATTCTAATATCTTTATTTCAAGGGAATGGGAGGTGGGTAGTAAGGAAACACAGGCAAACCGAGGGGGAAGGGGGGGTACCTAGTGCCCGGAAATCCCCCTCCAAGCCTAGGGCACTGTATAATTGAGGTGGCTGGGCCCTGTATATTATGGGAATAGGAAGAGTTTGAGAGCAGCCAAGCACTGTCTAAAATTATAGCCATGCCCCCATGCATGCTGGTCAAGCCCACTGGCGCCGTGGTGTGGAAACCCCCCTCTACAAATCCTGCGTTTGCCCCTTGGAAAGGAGGCATCAGTCGTTAGGCAGTTTTTACGAATGTGAGCTAAGAGGTTGCTTGCCAGCATTGTTTTTCATAATACTGCTGTTTCAATTTATACTTCTTTTGCTTTTACACTTCACGGATTATCTTTATTAGTTAGATGCCCAGTTTATGTTAAGTATATGAATTATATTAAAAACATGTGAAAAACACCTACTGCGATAGTTATTTGGGGAATAAAAGAGGATTTTAAATGAAAAACAATGTCAGACACAATTGGAACAAAGCATATTGAAATAATTTTAAGCACATCCATTGGGCTATTTATTTGAGTTTATAAGACAGACAATTCTATTGTAACATTTAGAATAAAGTATATCAAAATGTAAAACCACACATGGTGTAGTAATTATTTGAGTTAAAACTGCATAAATAAGACAGACAACTTTGTGCTGCAATTAGATCAAAGTTTCTTAAAATAATTTGAACCACCTCTATTGCAACATTTGAGTGAAAAAAAGGCATTAAAAGTTAAAGCCATATAGCAGTTAAAAGTTGTTAAAAAAACTGAACAACTCCTCATTATGGTATTTATTTGTGTAAAGAAAGAGGTGTTTATAAGACAGACAATTTAGTGTTCCAATTAGAAAAAAGTATATTAACTGTAACCACACCTTCTGCTTCATTTATTTAAGTGAAGAAAGACATTCATGAGACAGAAACATTAGTATTGGAATTGAAATAAAGTTTAGTATATTAAAATAATTTGAGCCATAGCTAGTGAAGTATTCGAATGAAAAATAGGTGTTTACGAGACAGACAATAATCTGACACAATTAGAATAAAGTGCATTCAAATTATTTAAAACACAATTAGTTCAGTATTCACTTGAGTTAAAATAGGGCAATTGTTACAAACTATGGGCCTGATTCATTAAGGATCTTCTTATTTCAGTCTCCTGGACAAAACCATGTTACAATGCAAGGGGTGCAAACTCGTTTTCTGTTTTGCACATAAGTTAAATACTGACTGTTTTTTCATGTAGCACACAAATATCAACTTTAAATTTCAGTGTACAAATAAGCTATCAAGTATTTGTGTGCTACATGAAAAAACTGTCAGTATTTAACTTATGTGCAAAACAGAATACTAATTTGCACCCCTTGCATTGTCACATGGTTTTGTCCAGGAGACTGAAATAAGAAGTTTCTTAAGTTAAGATCCTTAATGAATCAGGCCCTGAAATCTGATCATTTTAACCACCCCTAATGTGATATTTATTTGAGTGAACAAAGATCTGGATAAACTGACAAAGCACCAATGTTGGATGTAATTTACAATGCACATATGATACATACCACAAATCACTTTGGTTTTCCACCAGTTTGTGTTTGTGGTCAGCCCATCAGACGCCACAAGATTTACTTTCTAGTCTTATTAGCCTAACATACAGCTTAAATTAATAATGAGAGCTATGGGATATTAGGACTGTTTTGCATTTGGAGCATCTTAAGCTGTTTTTTTATACAGTAATCATAGTGCTGTTTTTTTTAGGGACTGATCGCAAATTAAAAAGATAAAATATCATAACCAGAATTCTCCGTCCAGACCCTCCAATTTCCATTTAGGAGTAGGCTGAACTCTAACTTCCCCTTTTGTTCACTCCGCATCTCAGACCTCCCATTTCTCTACCAATATCACTGTGAGTCGAGGACAATGAAGCTCCTCATATGTCCTCTCCAATGGTGATAACCTATTCTTTGACACAACTGTGGTTTTAACGTTTAATGGGCAGCACGGTGGCTAAGTGGTTAGTGTCTGTCTGTGTGTGTATGTTAGGGAATTTAGACTGTAAGCCCCAATGGGGTAGGAACTGATGTGAGTAAGTTCTCTGTACAGCACTGCGGAATTAGTGGCGCTATATAAATAAATGATGATGATCATATTTTTACAATCATTGTGACTTTCCTTGTCATATTAAACTCCATTTAATAATGTGTTTGTGATCTTAAAGTATTCACATGTCAGTTAAGCTGGGTACACACTACAGAACATTTCTCTTGATGAGATATCTGTAGCAACTTTACCAACGATTATAAATAATATAAATAAAATGCTAATAATAATAATAATACTAAAACGAGTCCATCTCAGGAGATGTGACGGGACTTCCTATGCCCACGAACTGGGACTGTTGCCTCTCGTGCTGATAAAAAAATTACTATGTTTCTCTTGTTGCACCTATGACAAGTATAACTGTTTACATGTACATGTATGTATGTTAGATTCGATGCTGATTGATACCACTTGAAGTATAATTGTTTATTGTACAATTCCGAACATCTTCAATAAAAAAAATTATATAAAAAAAAATATCTCAAATATCTAAATATATGAACTCCTCCAAAATAAATTGTTTTAACTTGTGTATCTATTGTGTACACAAAGGGTTAATATACCTTTGCTACTTCTCCCCTGCCTACTTCCCTACTTCATCTGGGCTTTATGCTATTATTGAAGGTGTTGGTCTTGTCACTTAACAAGGACATGCCATCAAGCTCTGTGTATAGTTAAATTAGACACTGTAGCTCCCAGTTCAGATCTGATGGGAAGATACAGCTTTATGAACCAGTTACCATAATGCTCACAAGGTAATCATGTGGGGAAATCTATAGCTTAACTATTGCATATGTTACCCATACTAAAAACACATCGAAAGGGTTTTGTTCAGAATTTCTATGTACCTCAAGATCTTTTTATAATTAATAATTAACCGTGTCTTCTCCGGGGTCTGCTCCATCTCTAGTTTCTCCAACTTGGACTTCCCTTTCTCCAACCACAACCTCCTTTCCTTCAGCCTCACCTTACAATGCTTCCCCTCTGCACCCAAATATCCACAGACACAGTGAATTTACTCCTCTCTCGTATAACTACATTGACCATTCCTGATTTAGCTGACTTTTTCTACAACAATATAGTCATTGCAGTCCTAGCATTGCAGCTCCAGCTACTACATACTGTCTCCAGTGATCCAAAACTCAATCATGGCACACCAAACAAATCTACCACTTACAAAAGTGTACCCACACTACTGAGCACCACTGGAGAAAATCTAACTGCAAAGTCAACATCCTCCACTATAAATAAAGTTGGTAGCAATATTTTCTAATATTCACCCAGACTTCAAAGGCTCGACACATCTTTACCACTTCCAACTTGCTTCTCTGTTCACCTGCACCACCCTCACCTTCTTCACTATTAGCCCATGACATTGTGACAAACAAAAAACCGACACCAGCATTCGGCAAGATATTTCCTTATACCAAACCCCACCCACCTTCTTCTATGCTTCCCAATCCATCCTTGGCCCTACTCCTTGTTAACTTCTCCACTCACTTTCCTCCATTGCATGCTGAGTCATCTCACCAAACCTAAAGAAACCATTTCTTACTCCAACCTTTCTCTCCAACCACTGCCTTAATTCTCTGTTTCCATTTGCCTCCAAACAACTCAAACAACGTTTGTACAATCATTTAACTCACTTTGTCTCCTCTCACCCTTCTAAACTCTCTGCCCCCAACATTCCATTAGCACTGCACTCACAAAAGTTATCAATAATCTATTTACAACAAAGTATAAGGGTCATTTTTTCATACTTATCCTCCTGGATCTCTTTGGCACTTTTAACACTGTTGATTATGCTCTTCTCCTGCACACCCTTCACTCGATTGGGCTTTGTTACACATTTCTTTCATGTTTCACTCCTTACTTCCTTCAGTGTCTTTATTTTGGCATATCCTTCACTCCACCAGCACAATGAAATTCTGAAACAAAAAGTAGGCACTATAGCTACCTGCAGTCTTATCACAAGGGGATAACACTGCATCTACCTAAGAAACTCTAGTACTGATTCTGCTAATTCAAAATTTAATAAAGGGGGTATGGTTTGCCCATCCAGCGTTTTCCTTCCAATTTCAAAATGCTCCAATGTGTTATGACTCTGCCTATTCTTTGTATGTGACAGCAGTACCTCAAATCCACCAGCGGTGCTGCTATTCTGCCCCTGAACTTTACACCATGCCTGTAGGAGTTAATCTCCTTACCTGATTAGAAATGCACCTGTCTCACAGCTTCAAATACCTGCCTCAATCTGTGCTCTGTGCAGTTCATTGTTTATCCCTGGCTGCTGCTTGTTTCTCCCTGTTTCAGTTTTGTTCTTCTGCTGTTTGATCTCCCATTGTGACTTCTGACTGATTTCTGGATTATGCTTGTTCACTTGTGACCGTGAATGCTGTCTAGATACTGGATACTGCCTCATAGGATGTCGCGGTCTGTGGAGTGGACAGTCTTGTAAGTAATGTTCGCCACTGGCACAGCAGAGGCATAGTTTGCCAATCATACAGGTATCTACCTTACTCCAAGAACTGCTTAAAACCCTTTCCTGCTTCTGTGTTGAGCAGTTTCAAAACAAATACTGATTATAGACCAACAAACTCCTCTAAAGAAAGCATGCAGACCGCAGAAAATCCTCCCGGAACTTTTTCTGACATTGGTGCTGCATCTATGGTAAGTGCCGGTGGTCTCTACCATCAAGGATTCTAAATGGACAAGCAACCTGCATTCCCATCTGACTGAGGAGGAGCGATGGCACAGAAATATTGGTAAACTATGCCTCTATTGCGCCAGTGGCGAACATTACTTACAAGACTGTCCACTCCGCAGACCACGACATCCTATGGAGCAGTATCCAGTATCTAGGCAGAGTTCAGGGTCACAAGAGAACAAGCATAATTTAGATATCAGGCAGAGGTCACAACGGGAGATCAAACCGTAGAAGAACAAAAAGAGGGAGAAACAAGCAGCAGCCAGGGATAAACGATGAACTGCACAGAGCACAGATTGAGGCAGGTATTTGAAGCTGTTAGACAAGTGCAGTTCTAATTAGGTACGAAGATTAACTCCGACAGTCATGGTGTAAAGTTCAGGAGAAGAACAGCAGCACCTCTGGTGGATTTGAGGTACTGCTGCCACATACAAAGTATAAGCAGAGTCGTAACACAAAGTTGAATTGGCCTCATAGTAATTTGAATTAATATATAGAACTGCAGTTAGTTTGTTCATCTCTAAAATTTTGTTCAACCACAGTGACTTTTAGGAATCCACTCCATTAGTTCCATCCCAAGTTAGAAACTATTGCGTTCTTAGAGAGCTTATGACATCTAGAATTGCCTGGAGGCTCTCAAACGACCAGCTCTCTCAAATACTATTATTCTATAGCCCTCTCCAAAGCTAAACATAACATTTACTAGTATAGTATTTGTTAAAACTTTTATAATAAAACAACTGGATACATTAATATATAAGCAGTCACTGTAACTGGCTCCCACATCTCCCAGACTTATACCATGTGGGAAATGGTTTAATTATTTATTCAGTGCAGCACAAAAGTTTGTAAACATAAGTCAATAGGTTGCCACTGTTTGCACTCACATGGTGGCCTAGTGAAGGCCAATAAAGCAACTTAATGGTGTTAGGCTGTTGCTCCTCTGGTCCCAGGGACTGGAGAGCGCAGCTCCAGAGGTAAACTCAGCTTTTCCAGAAGGGAGCATTGCCTCCTAAAAGTACCAGGAGGCCAATTGCCACAGCAGAGCTCACTGATCCCCGACTGCCAATGCTGCCAAAATGTATGACCATGATCTGGCGCTCCTCCTGGAGTTGAATTAGAGCTGGTGCTTGACCCTGGTGATAAGGTTCTGGAAAAAAAAGTTTTGGAATGAGATCTAAAGACTGCCCAGACTTGGTGGAGTTAATGTAAGATGCCCAAAATTGGTCAGACAAAATTGATTAGGGATGCTAGTGGCTCATCTATTCACCTCCAGACTTGTGCAGAAAATCTGCACTACACGTTCATTGATTCTCCGTTTGTCCTGCATTGATTCCAGATTTTTTGATTCAGAGCTTTGCCAGTTACCCAGCAATCATGCTCCACAATAAGCGGCCTGGAACGATTCAGCTCCTGCAAACGTCATAGAGATGCTGCAGCTGGTGCACATTGCCCAAAAAGTGTGAGCAGTTCCAGGGGCTGGTGAAGGAGCCTGATGGTGGCAGCAATTACCCTTCAATGACTGGGGATACCCCAATGATATGCAGTTACCTCTTACAGTCAGTGAGCGCCTGGTTTGGTAAAATAACACACTACAAGTAACCAGCAACCACCAGCTGCTGAAAACCAGCTAAAGCCTAGAAAGCATGGTGAAGTGGGGTGGCATGTTAAGCCCACCTCACCATTTACTGTCAATATAACATCTAATAATATGATAATCAAAGGTTTTTTCTGGACATTGAATGTTAAACTAAGACAGCTGCATGAAAAAAACAAAAAGTGCAAAAAAAAAAAAGCACCCTAATAAAATGTATAAAGTAGAATTGAGTAAAAAGATAAGCAGTAAATTTGCTCTTCTTTTCTGTCAGTACCTCCGGAGCCAGATGCATAAAGTCAAGCCGCTTAATCTAAAGGGCTGGCTTAGTTTAGGACAGTTGCATTCTATGTAAGTAGTCAGGTCCCGTTGTTTCACATTTTCCCGCCAGCTCTTTGAAATATCCGTCATGTTTTTAGTCACCAGAAGAAGCTGAATACCACATTTCTAAATGTGTCTCCACAGAAACTTTGCTTTAATTCCTCGTTGCTAACCCGCATTCTTTAGGACCCTTGGCCCCTATCCCAACACTGCTCTGTTTCACAAAGAAAAGAATTTGCTTTTTTTTTTTCTATATCCAATGTCTTTTTTTTTTTTTTTTTTTTTATTTCAAAGCAAACTACTTGAATGACTATTCAGTGTGTGCAGAATGAGGCCTCTTCACCGCACTACGCTATAGTGAATGCCATGTGTGCTTATAAAGGCTGCTTGAGGCCAGCCCTCCACACACTGGACCCAGGCAGCGAACACAAGCCTCCGACCTATCCATCTGTATGCAAATCTTTACAGACTAAGTAAACTTTCATAAAAATGTTCTGCTCTCCCTTTATGTGTGTTTAGCAATTATTGCTGCACATTGGCCCTTTGTGTTATATTATTACGTTTTTTTGTATGTGGGAGACTCCGAGGCACCTGCACTTGTAGGTGGCAGATGGCAAATTGGCAGCATTGAGTCGGTTCATCTTAATGCAACCACAATCACAAACTGGCATTTATTAATTCTCCATTCGAATAAAAAGGATTAGGCATAGATTACAAACAGCCTGTGAAGATGCAGGAAAGAGGAGGAAAAAAAAAAACAAAACAAGAAAGAAATAAAAAAAAAAAAAAAAAAAACAGGAAAAGCTTAAAGATAGTTCCTAAAGGCACAAAAATGATATCATTAATTTGTAGTATAAATACATTCACGCCACATGCAGATTATTTCCATTGTTAAGTTACTATTCAGCACGGTATGAAAAAAAAAAAAAAAAGATGGATAGTTTTAAGCAGCTTTGAAAATAACTTTCGTAAACATATTTAACCATTGACGCATCAGAAGCGTGGATGAGTACACGTCCTTTGCAATATAAGACAGTGGTATAGGTTACTTTGGAAGTCTGTGGTTTCTTTGAAATTCAAACCCAGATATTCAGAGACCTTACAGTGAAAATTATACGCTTATCTACGCTTTGAACAATGGAGCGTGAATGAAAAGCATGGTTATGTAATACTCCTACCTACCCAGACAATGCCCTGCACACTGTGATTTGTATACACGGCTACAAAAGAAGGAAAGGAAAAGAAAACATACAATAGCACAAACATATGAAGGAGAGCAAGGGTGAGAGGGAGTGTGCAAAGCATTGTAAAAGGAATATTCAAATGTATGTCCTCATTTTAAATCCAAGCGGTGTAAAAGAATCCACTTTGCAACCAGTTGCGAAAGCACTTTCTACAGTTAAATGTATGTTTTCCTTGAACAGCTGTAGTAATGAGATACTTCAGGAGTGCATTTCGCCTTATCTGGACATACTTATCTAATGTAAATTATGGTTACACTTGTTTAGTACTAGTGGAATATAAATGTTGTTGCCAGCTGGCATACTGATGTAGATTTACTCAAAAATAAAAAAAAGTGCATGCTTTACAGTTTACGTTAACAGAGTGCCAAATTATTATTTTTTTGTGGTTTATTTTATTAATACAATTTTAGCTCTACTAACCAGGCCCAGACAGCTTTGTGGTGGTGGTTGAAACCTCACATTCATGGAGACGGGGCAGCGATTTACTAATTGGTGGTGGACTGTGATGGTACCATTCTTTATTCATGGCTGTGTTCTTAGGCAAAATTGTGAGTGAGCCCTCTCCAATAAGTGCAGAGCTTGCTCAGGAATGGCAGCAGGCAGGTGTGAGTGCATCTACAATCACAGTGAGGCAAAGACTTATATACTGGTAGGTTAATTGGTTGCTAACAAAACCCTAGTCTGTGTGTGTGTGTGTGTGTGTGTGTGTGTGTGTGTGTGTGTGTGTGTGTGTGTGTGCGTTTGTGCGTGCGTGCGTGTGTGTGTTAGGCAATTTAGACCGCAAGCCCCAATGGAGCAGAGACTGATGTGAGTGAGTTCTCTGTACAGCGCTGCGGAATTAGTGGCGCTATATAAATAATTGTGATGATGATGATGATGATGGTCTGGTGTCAAGAAGGCCAGCAAAGAAGCCACTTCTCTCCAGGAAAAACATCAGATACAGGCTGAAATTCTGCAAAAGGTATCGGGATTGGACTACTGAGGACCGGGGTAAAGTCATTTTCTCTGATGAATCCCCTTTCAGGTTGTTTGGGGCATCTGGAAAAACGCTTGTCCGGAGAAGGAAAGGTGAGCGCTACCATCAGTCCTGTGTCATGCCAACTATAAAACATCCTGAAACCATTCATGTGTGGGGTTGCTTCTCGGCCAAGGGAATGGGCTCACTCACAATTTTGCCTAAGAACACAGCCATGAGCAAAGAATGGTACCAAAACATCCTCCAAGAGCAACTTCTCCAAGCCATCGATTTTTTGGTCCATGGCCAGGAAACTCCCCAGGCCCTTATCCCATTGAGAATTTGTAGTCAATCCTCAAGAGGTGGGTGGACAAACAAAACCCCACAAATTCTGTCAAACTCCAAGCATTGATTAGGCAAGAATGGGCGGCCATCAGTCAGTATGTGGCCCAGAAGTTGATTGACAGCATGCCAGGGCGAATTGCAGAGGTCTTCAAAAGGAAGGGTCAATACTGCAAATATTGTGCATAAACTTAATGTACTTGTCAATAAAAGCCTTTGACACTTAATAAATGCTTGTAGTATTACTTCAGTATACCATAGCAACATCTGACAAAAGGTCTAAAAACACTGAAGCAGCAAACTTTGTGAAAACCAATACTTGTTTCTTTCTCAAAACTTTTGGCCATGACTGTACATTTGTTCCTGCTGCGCATGTTTGCTTAGGGATTGGCATTCATTTTAATATTGTTCTTAGTTATCAAACATATTTTACGAGTCCACACTCATATTTTATTAATATTCCTTCTTTTTGTGCTCCTTTGGTGTTTTATCTACCTATAGCATGGTTCACCAGTGGGGAGATAAGAGAATGTCCAGGAAAGTACCTAGTACCAAAAATAAAATAAAAACACCAAATGTTGTAGTGTTTTTATTAAAATAATGAATAAATGTTCTTGAAAAGGGACCAGAAATCACTTATTTATCTCTTTATTAGTTGCCGAAGTCCATAGGGAATCTTCTTCCTTCTGTCATGAAGTTGTCCAGTTGGAATAAACGACTTGCTCTTTGAGGAGCTGTGATGAGAATGAATGAAGGGGTTGGTGCATCAACAGCATGAAAACCTCTCTATAAAGCTGTTCAAGTATTGACGGCTCAAGGTCAATTAAGGTCATCAGCTCTCATTACACATCTGGCAGCCTAATGGTTTAGGACTTTGCACTATTACCTTGGCAATCATCATCCAAGAGTTCTCAAGTGGAGCTGATCTGCCGTTAGAGAGCCATACGGTTTTTGCAGGCTTGATTCCCGTAGGGAATTCTGTTTGTGTTGATCAGGCTGGGGATGATTTTACATAATGACATGGGGGGGCATTGTGGATCTCCATTATAGTGTGACCAGCCTAGCCTGGCATAGACTGTTGCTGATTGCTGCTTTTGCCTAGGGACCCCAGGTTATTTGAAACAACGAATTCTGACCCAAATTTTCTCTCAGATAACTGTCCCGCTTCTCACCTCCCAATCCCCTCCAAGCTTCCCAAGAGACTTGCCTCACACACTTTCTTTCCTACCAAAACCTATACCCATTTTCAGTTAGGCAGTGACTTTAGCTCCTTTAGCCCTTGGGAATGGGAAAGTTGAAATTAATTAAGAGGATGATCTGAAAGCATTTATAGACTTTGAAGTGACATTATTTTTCATCAACATGCGCAGTCGTGTCTTTGGCCTTCATCTGGCAAATGATCACACCAAAGGTCTGCACTAAGTCACTTTCAGTAAGTGGATTGTGAACATGTGCTTGCATGTGCGCACAGTGGATAAATAGGGACCATCGTATTTTATCTTGTCCTTAAAGTTGTTCTGTTATGTACAAAAATAATTCCATGTTCATATAATTTAAGCTAACATTCAAAGAGACGTTTCATGCCATTTACAGTCACAATGAACTCTAATGTGATTTAGATTATTTTCCTGAAATTTCAGAATATATATTTATAAAGGTTATTTGTAGCTCTTGTCAGGGAGGCTTCCACTCTGTCCATGACACTCTCACGATGTGGAGAATGGACATAGCCATTGACTCTCACCTGCAGGTCGGGGTCTTACCAGTTCCACCCAGCTAGAGCTTCTTTTTCCACCTAAGAGAAGAGCGGGCACATGATGGGCACTTCTGCCACTCTCTGATCCATCTGAAACTTCTGGTTCTCCCAACACAAATAGCTCTTCTGCCATTGAGAATTCGGTCCAGGGACTACCTGATGGCTTTGTCTACCTGTCTGTGTTTCCTAACAGGCTGAAAATATTTTGGAGCCAAACCACTTCAGTATTTCTCCCCACCCGTTCTATTCTATCAATATGAAGGTTACTTTTATTGGAAATATTGTGATGCGCAGCTGCATTAACAGCCACTATGGTACTAGCACCTAGAGCAAGTCTGGCCAACCTGTGGCTCTCCAGTTTGTGTGAAACTACAAGTCCCAGCATGCTTTGCCAGTACAACATCAGCTGAAGAGGTGCTGGTAGGATTCTCTCAAACCCCTCCCCATGTAAACAACAGATCTAATAGAGAGGAAGGTTTAGGGACTCTGTATTCATCTTACTGTACCGCCTTGCCTACGTGATCCGCTCATCATAGCAAATAGAATTGGAGAGCTGAAAAATAAAATAAATAAGTATAAAATAATATTGTACAATGACATTCAAGAGGTTAGTTCATCTCTAGGAGGCATTTCTTTTGCTGTCTTTATGCCCTGCTTTTTACCTCGTAACACAGACTTTTTTAAGTGCTACTTCTCCTTACCCAACTCTCCTACAAATGAATAGAATCAGGGAAGATGCTTTCAAAGAGTCTTCACACAGATTTATGACCCAATGAATGGACTGCTTTGAATTGTGTGGGCCACGTGTCGGGATGGTCAAGGGTACGTCAGAATCCAAATCCTGGAAGTCCCAGCAGTCAGGCATGATGACCGTAATAAAACGAAGCTCACCCAATTGTATCTCCTTCTTTCATATAACATAACTTGAATTTCAGGTTCAGTGGTCATTAAATGAAACAATTGGGGAGATTTACCATTTAGACTTGGGTTGCTATGGGCAACATCTTCTTCATGTGTGCCAGCTTTTCCTATGACTATAGCAAAATTGAATCCATCCATTTGCTTAATGATTTTTCAACCAATTAAAATTCCACCATAACTGAACATTCTAAATTAACTCCTACAATTCACAGAGAAGTCATATAGTCATTAAGGGTACCGTGAACTCCAATGTGATTTTTTAGCATCCTTATAATATGTAAAAATGGACAATTTCCCTTGATGTTTTTGTAAATATTATCTGTATAATCGGTGTGCTATGACATCAGAGTCTGGTGATTATACAGTCAAGATTATTCGCTTATCTTTGGAAGACATGAAGAGCCTGTGTTTTAACCACTGCCACTGTCAGTGTAAGTTTGTGTGTCAATCATTGTCAGTTTGAGTAGGGGTAAAAGACAGCTGGGCTAGATTGGTTGCATGGGACCAATTAGTGTGTTCCTTAAAAAAAAAAAAAAAAATGTTTTATCTGTTTGGGAGTGGCCAATTATTGGTCAGCCCCAGCATTGCTCTTCTCCATGGTGGCTGACCCCTAGCCACCCCCCCCCCCCCAATCCCAGGAACAACCACCATATTACGTGTGACAGATCAGTCCTGCACTCATCCATCCCTCTCATTCCTGCTCCTCACTTCCCTGGTCCATTCCCCCTCCACCCTCAGCAATGTTGGGGTCATTACAAGAACTATGCCTATTTGTTAACTGTGAATGCTACTGATTTACATTGGAGCTGTTGGGGGACTCGAGTGTTTATTAGTCGCTCGACTTTCCAGGAAGTGAAAATTATCTGTCCCTTTTCCAAACAAGGCCCAACATTCCATGATCCAACCAAGCAGCAACTGAGCCTAAGGCACCAGGAGGTAGCGAAAGCTACAAGAACAGGTAGAGGAGTCTGTCTGCCTACTTTCTCTATTGTGGTGGGACTGTCTTGCGCACTCAGGACTATGTGCTTCTTGCCGTAAGAGGAAGCCACATGCACCTTACAGTGTTACGCTCAGTATTACCAGTGTGTATGAGGAGGATGTCATTGGAGGAGGACCGAACAACATCTAAAGCGATAGCTACAGCACTTGGTGTGCTAGAGACTCTCATATCTGGCGGCATGGCGGCGCCCCTGTTGTGTGAATCTGCCTACTGATAATTTGACCACACCTACCACATAAGGCCACTTTCAGAATATTTTCCATGACCACTTTAAATTCCCAATCTGCCCCTGAATGCGAGTCTGTGTTTCAATCATTGTCAGTGTGGGTTCGTCAGTATGAGTCTGTGTAACTGTGAGCTGGTGTATCAGTCTATGTCACTGTGGATCTGTTTGGTAATGAACAAATTTCTTTTTTTTGTATACAATTGGTAATAAAGTACCCCTTACTTTAAACTATTATATATATATTAAAAGTTACCTCAGCATTCCATAACCTGTATTAAAGAAGCCTGCCCATTTGGGCTTCTTATATGATCCGAATATTCCTTGGTAACGTCTATTATCTTTATAGTTTACATTAGGCGATACATAATCCTGTGCATAAAGCACTTCAGACTATAGTTAATCACTTATAATGCATCATTTACAACTCTATCCCTATTACCGAATGTTGAAGCGATGAATACTATGCCAAAATGATGTAATTGTATAGCAGCATTAATAATACAATTCTTCAAAATTTTTGTTACATGGTTATTCAACAATTCTAACAATAAAATGCTTATTTAGTAACAGGTTTTTTTATATAACACCTATATATTACACAGCACTTTACACAGAATATTTAATCTTACCCAGTAGCGCTTACAATCTCTATTCCCTACCACATGGACACAGACCTACACTAGGGTTAATTTCGTCAGAAGCCTATTATCCCACCATAAACGTCTTTGGAGTGTGGAAATAAAAGGAGCCAATTCACACAAACTGTACCCAGGTCCATGTTTGGAATTGAACCCATGACCCCCAGGGCTGTGAGATAGCAATGCTAACCACTGCGCCACCATGTTGCTTAGGAAATGATCGCCTTCCCTTATTCTCCTTCATTAAAATTATTATCCACAACAATAGAGCATGAATGAGGGAAACTTTCTTACAGGAATGCAGCCCTCTTGTGTAACCTACACGAAGAACATATAACAATATTACATGTATTATACTTGTAATAGTATCATCATCATCAACATTTATTTATATAGCGCCAGCAAATTCCGTAGCGCTTTACAATTGGGAACAAACATTAATAAGACAATACTGGGTAATACATACAGACAGAGAGGTAAGAGAACCCTGCTCGAAAGCTTACAATCTAATAGTACAGTATAAGTGCCAGGTATAGTTTTACTACTTCACCTATAGAGACACATACAGTTACCTGGCCAACATAGGCTGCTCCTAGTACACCACATAAAGTTATATGCCTACAGGTGGTTTAGCAATTGGATTGGGTGTATTACATAAGTGATGAGAGGTAAATATTGTGCATTCATTCCCCTATCTCTTCTATGGATTAGCATTAGTCTTAGGTAACTTATAAAACAGACCAAAAACAATTTTTTTCTATATAGAGCAAGTACATCTACCATCTTTTTCTATAAATCTTTATGTCCTTATATATTATTCTTGTAATAAACATGCTAGTGGGTTCAGTTAGGCATGAATCCCACCGGTTAATTCCATAGTAACTTATATAGCAGGCCCGACCCTGACAGCCTGGATAGATTATTCATTATATTAAAGTGATATTATAATAGGCAGACTCCCTAATGGTACATTTAAATTGAAATGATACATGCTTTTATGAAAGAAATCAAGGATAAGAGTCACTTTTGTGCTGTATTACATTTATATTAACATCTGCGCTCGGTGTGTATTGTTGATTCAACTCTTCACCACAAAACAATTCTGACTTTAATGTGTGTAATATTGATGTTCAAGATCAGCTGATAGGTTAGTGTATTATGTGCAGACTCTATTTAGGAGATGCTAATGTGTTTTAAATACAGTAAAATGTGTTACATATCAACTAACAGGAGCACTGAGACTTAGTCAGCCCAGAACAGCCTGTAGCCATGTTTCTGGATGTGTGGCTGTTCAGCATGAATCAGATATCTACATGATGTCATTCTTAACACAGGAGATAAGGTTGCACATTAAATATCCCTCAAGGATAGAATTCATAGCAATCCTCCTTGTGTCCATTCATGTTCACACTACATTAAAGAGACATTATACTGAAATATATCATTTTAAAACCAAAACATACATGTATACTGATTACAAAGGAACTTCCATAGCATTGCTTTCTTCAAAAACGAATTGGAAAAGCTAAATATTACACTATTCATATGGTAATTAGGAGATACTCTCCCTCACACCCTCTTAGATTTGCCTCTCATCTGTGCCTTGTCTCCTCTCTGATTGCCGCAGTTCATGCTTCATGTTTTCTCCTGTGCTGCTCCTCACTTACGGAACTCCCTACCCTGCCTGACCAGACTCTCTCCCAAACTTTAATTTTTCAAGCACTAGTAAACACCCACCTCTTCATTATCCTATTGACTTCGATTTGACCTCTCACTCTTACTAGATTGTAAACTCTCATAAACAAAGCCCTAACCACTCCCTGTCTCATGTCTGTACCTTCACTGTCAAACATGTATGTCCTTCTTCTATTTCTATGTATGATTTCTTTTTATCCCATGATTTGTCATAACAACTGCCTGGTGCTGTGGAGTTTTTTGGGATGATGATTGATGGATGATGGATGATGATGATAATGGCTGTCTCCACTTTAGTAACATTAACATTGGTTAGCATTTGCTCTAGGGTGCCTAGTTTTCCACCAAAGTGCATGGGTGAGAATGGGTATGGGTATCATCATCAGCATCATCATTTATTTATATAGCGCCAACATATACCGTAGCGCTTTACATTTGGGATGAGGCAAGAGGGTGGTGTTAGTGGAGGGTTAGAAATTTGCAAACGGCTGGTGGAAGGATTCTGCCAGAGCACAAGTGGTCCTCGCCAAGTACGGAGTAGACGCACCTAGTTTTGAGGAGCAGTGCAAAAGAGATTTCATTATGCAGTGCAAGAGTATTAAAATGAGATGAAATAATGGAGAATCAACATTTTCTTGGTTTTGGTAGTAGCACATTCCTATCGTTCATTTATATAGTGCTGATTATATTAGTGCTTTAAAGGGAACATCATCACCATTACCATTTATTTATATAGCGCCACTAATTCTGCAGCGCTGTACAGAGAACTCACTCACATCAGTCCCTGCCCCATTGGACCATACAATCTAAATCCCCTAACATACATACACACACACACACACACACACCACACACACACACACAGACTAAGAGAGACTAATGGAAATTTAATAGCAGCAAAATTAACCTACCAGTATCTTTTTGGAGTGTGGGAGGAAACCCATGCAAACACGGGGAGAACATACAATGGTTGGGAATCGAACTCATGACCCCAGTGGTGTGAGGCAGAAGTGCTAACCACTGAGCCACCATGCTGCCCACAAACATGTTATCATTCATATCAGTCCTTGCCCCATTGGAGCGAACATTCTAAATTCCACCTACCACAGACACACCATGTTGTCTGGCAAATTAACCGAACAGTATATCTTTGGACTGTAGGAAGAAACCTGGAGGAAACCCACACAAGGGGAAAACATACAAATTCCCCACAAATAGGGGCCTGTTTCCTGGTTGGAATCAAACCCACGACCCCAGTACTGTGAGGTAGCAGTGCTGACAACAGTGCCACTGTGATGTCCACTAATCTTAAGTGTGTGTAAATGGTATAGCACTCTTGATAAAGTCACTATGCTTTATAAAAATTATAGACAAGTTTTATTAATCGCAATAAAAATTCCAGACAGTGGGCCTTATCCAAAGTTGAACTTACGCCAATTTTTTGGGCATAATACATGCACTAGGTTATGCCAGGTTGGGCTGGTAACACCATAACGCTCAAATCCCCTCCCCCCCCCCCTTAAAGGATGTTACATACACTATATATCAAGATATTCAAGTTGTAGAGAGAGCAGGACAGTAACTCATTACAATAGACTTGAACAAAATGCAGATGGGGCACAAAATGGCAAATTTGGTTCAATATAATTAGATTTACAGTAATGCATCTAGGACATTTGAAAAAAATAAAACATCTGTCCTTTGAAAACTGCAATTCCCCTTTAAGAAACCTTGTCCCCTACATGTAATGACTACTGATTAACAAGTGAAGCAGGGAATCTGCACCAGCACACAATGAGAATTTGAGTAGGAGGGGGACATGTCTATCACTAGGCAATAAAATTTAAAGCTTAAGCTTTGTTACAACTTACATATAAAATAACCCAAAAGAATGATAATACAAGTCTGCTGTAATGTCAGCCGCAACCTACAATGAATTCTCTTCTCTCCGATGTAAAAGACGGCTCTTTGAACAAGTATCAGATTTACAGTGGCATGATTAAAAAGGTGTCAGGGCCATTGTCTTGAAGTCCTTAGAACGTTTGTTCTTTTGGTGTGGGCAGCGGATTGTCATTTGAAACTACTGAAATTCTTCTCTAGTAATTGTCCTGAGTCAAATTAATTGAGCTCTCATGCAAAGTTTTTGAAAGTTGTGAATTAATCCAGAATATAGTGTTTGAAGGATTTAATGAACCATTCAAAAGAAAAAGCAGGTCGGCTGCTCTTAAAGAAGTGTATAATGCACCTTTCACCCAGTGCAGCAAAAAAAATAAAAGTTAAATAAAATGTATACATACAGATAGACCCCAAATGCTGAGCAGTGGAGGTCATATTGGGTTGTGCTATTGTTAACCTTCCACATAGTACGGAGTGGACAGTGCGGTCAACGCATCATGTGACCGGTGCTCAATCACACAGTTCACCTTGTGTATAGGAAGAATTTGCTAAGTCTTAGATATATAAAAGATAGTTTGAATTAGTGTTGGTCTTTGATGGCACAATTCAGAAACTGTCACAGAGTTGGGACTGAATACACAACACCCTCAGACTGTGTCAATGAAAGAAATAGAATTTAGTGTTGGTGTATGTACAAGGTATACATGTGTTTAAACTTGTTTAAATGTGTTTACTTTTCAATGATGTTTATATACCCCTTGCCCATTTCACGGTGCTCCCCACTTGTTTCTAACTTTCGCTGCCACCAGAATGTCAGGAAACAGCTCCTATGCTTTCCATTGATT
Organism: Mixophyes fleayi; assembly: GCF_038048845.1. Taxonomy (NCBI): domain Eukaryota; kingdom Metazoa; phylum Chordata; class Amphibia; order Anura; family Limnodynastidae; genus Mixophyes; species Mixophyes fleayi. The sequence goes on from NC_134404.1 coordinate 42,815,351, forward strand.
TGTCTGTGTAATAAATTGTCCTGAATGTCAATGCATTAGGTGATTGACACTAGCTAGATATGGGGGACGGAGTTTAATGGGAACCACAGTTTCCACAGGGAACCCTTCTAGGGAGCGATGGGTTTCACGGTCGGGAATCCACAGATTATGTCCCCCAAAACTATCGTCAGTAAGCTGCAGCGAGCTACAGAGAGGAACTGTGGTCATAATACAGGTCAAGGTCAGGGCAGGGCAGAAATGGTTCAGAAACGTCAGACAAGCCGAGGTCAGGGTCACAAGCAAATGAGTCAAGAACTAGCCGGGTCTGTATCAGAAGGTCAGACAGTAAAAACGCTTAACCGCAACAAATTCAAACACAACCTACTGCCCGGGCACCAGAGAATAGCTTTACTTGCCCCCATTACCAAAAACTACCAGCTCCACACTGCACCAGGTCTGGACACCATGGTTAGATGGAACCCCAAGATGCACATCTCCTCATATAAACTAGGTAAATAGGTGAAATAAAGCAGAATAGTTGCAATAAAATAAAGCAAGGGCAAGACGCTACCACGGCAGGCAACACATAATTATTTAACAATGCAAACGAAACAAGCTGGTTTCTGATTGACTAGATAAGAGAATGAGCAACAGAAACACATTCTCCTTGTGTGGCAACAAGAATTTTATCATATAAGACATAGGTAACTTGTATATTATCATTAATATTATTATTATTTACCATTATCCCAATGTGTTACAATGCAAGCGTTACTTGTGCGTAATGTTTCTCTGTAACTTTTCTACAAATGACCACGTTTGTGTTTGTTGCCCCGGAGTTCACAGAAGTATTTGGGGCTACATTACCAAACAACACTGCGAGTAAATGCCTTGAATGAATATGCTAATCAGACACATGCCACGTTTCATGCCTCTGCGCCTCATTAACATGACTGTGCTGCAGATGCTGCAACTGATACAATGCGATACACAATCCAATAAAAGAATGCCACTACAGAAAGGAGATGAAGTTATAGTTACACAGTTAGAGCGATTGGGGGGGGGGCTACAGAAGTTACCCCTTTTCTAAATTCTAGCTAGGTTGATCCAGAAAAAGAAAAAACAAATCCCCCAGCAAAGCAGCTGCCATTTGAACCTAACAGGACAATAAAACCTTCCTAACCTTTTTCAAGGCAATTGAATTAATCCCCTGGGTCAACCTCCCCAGCTGTTTAATGTATCAGTTATATCTACAAATGTAACATTAGCATACAATCTATTTTTAAATCCATTTAGTAAATCTGCCATCATTAGGGGCCTGATTCATTAAGGATCTTAACTTGAGAAACTTCTTATTTCAGTCTCCTGGACAAAACCATGTTACAATGCAAGGGGTGCAAATTATTATTCTGTTTTGCACATAAGTTAAATACTGACTATTTTTTCATGTAGCACACAAATATCAACTTTAAATTTCAGTGTACAAATAAGCTATCAAGAATTTGTGTGCTACATGAAAAAACAGTCCGTATTTAACTTATGTGCAAAACAGAAAACTAGTTTGTACCCCTTGCATTGTAACATGGTTTTGTCCAGGAAACTGAAATAAGAAGTTTCTCAAGTTAAGATCCTTAATGAATCAGGTCCTAGGAATTAAACTACCTGATGGACTACCCTTACAGCAAGCCCGGTGCTCCCATTAGGCAAGGTTAGGCAGTTGCCTAGGGCGCCGGGCTCTGGAAGGCGCCACAGAATTAAAATTACTTAAAAACTGTGCGGCGACCTCTGACCATACATTCCACGGCCGCCGCGCAGCTTCCGATAAATCCACAGGGAGGAGAAAGGGGCTATGGATCACCACCGCCGCATCTCTGCTCCGTCTCCTCCCCTCCACTCACTGACTGTCAGGCGTGACATTATCATCACGGCCCAACAGTGTCAGTGAGTGGAGGGGAGGAGACGGAGCAGAGAGGAGCAGCTTTATGGAGGCAAGTAAAGGTAAGGAAAGACGTGGGGAGGGGGGGGCGCGGATTTTGAAAGTGAGCCTGGGGGAGGGGGGGCGGGGCGTGGATTGTGAAAGTGTGCCTAGGGCGCCAAGGACCCTAGCACCGGCCCTGCCTTACAGTGAAAAACAGATTTTATGGTTGATTGTGACAGTGTCTTCCAAGTTGCAATGAAATCACCCTTACCGTCTACACAGTCCTGGGAAAGAAAAGTTTGTTAGACAAATCTGTTTCGATTTGAATATATTCATATGTGTTAAAAAATGAGCCACTAAGTTGCCTTGCATAGCTTTATAATTTACCCAGTTGTCTTTATTTTCTCTCTTTCAGAAACTGTTTCACACCCTTTATATAGCTTCCCAACTCTGCACCTCATATTTAAGTTGTGACCAGTCAGTGACTCAAACAATAATAACATTACGTTTGCTCAAGGATTTGGTTAATCCTTGACTGAAATGGTCTCAGGTTAAGGTCATTTTCTCAAGCGCACTCTTACCTGTAAATTAGGGATAGTATAAAATCAGTTGTAGGTTAATTACACCCGAAACTAAAAAAAAATGGTGTTGAGTAGAATGAATTACTATAGTTATATTTTATTTATAAAAGTGCTGACACTATTTATCTTAACTGAACCGCCTGCCTCTTCTGGTTCTATTGAAGTCTGTTTCTTTTGTTCTGCACGGGCACGTATGTGTCAACTTGGAGTAGCTGTGTGCACAGCGTGTTTCTTTAGAATTATGCTAGCTGCTGGACACTTGTTCCCCATGTCCGGTGGCAGCAGCTGCCACCAAGGGTGCTGCAGAGATCACCAAAGGAGGAATGGAGGTGACAACAACAGTGGCAGTTGAACTTATTGGGCCCAGATATATTGAAATGGTATTCAGTAGAGCTTCTAAACAACCCTGTCCTCTGCACTACCATGTAACTTCCCTCAGCCTTCACAATTTTTTTAATTGGTTTATATTTGTGAGAAGATGATTAAATGGGAAGTGGGGCACAGAGCTGATCTCTCATGCACCAGACTTTCTGATATACCTATTGGAGTCTGGCGGGTTCTCTGTCCTTTTTTCTCCGCTCACCAGTGCTGCCAACAGGGGCGGATTGGCCATTACCTTTACCGGGAAGCTCCCCGGGAGGCCGGTGGCCTAGCAAGGCTGCCTTCTATTTTTTCTTTTTTTTTTTGTGTCACCCGGCGAGGTCGGAAGGAGGGCAACAATCCAAAAATTGGTGGTCAGTGGTAAGCACCAGGCAGCCTTAAGCATCGCTACAGCACTGTGGGTCATACAGCACTGTGCACCGATCAGACAGGAAGCAGGAAGTATTCACTTCCTGTCTGTCTGATCAGGTCTGCGGAGCAACGCTGCAGAGCGCGCCGGCCCTGATAAGGTAAGTGAGAGGGGGCTACATATGTGAAAACTATATGTGAGGGGGCTACATCTGTGAAAACTATATGTGAGGGGGCTATATCTGTGAAAACTATATGTGAGGGGGCTACAGCTTTTTTCCTGCATTGCTTTAGAAATGACCCACTGTGTATTAAGTCATCATATCTAGGTTTCCTTAAATGTTTCCCCAACCAAATTCCAAATTCTAAATCCCGCCTACTTTTGTGTTGGCCCCACCTACATTTAAGTTGGCCCCGCCCACACGAGGCCACTTCAATAATTTTTTCCAGGGCCACTTTAAGTTCCCAATCCACCCCTGGCTGCCAACATTGAACAAGACGTCAGTTGCCATCTTGGATCCTCAGGCAAGCGCTGACATGACTGGGGACATGTGATCAGCATTCAGGGACTCCTGCTCCTCTAACCGCTGCTTCTACTATGTGAGATAAAAGATCAGCGGGGAGAGCAGTCCGCACACACTCTGCTTTGAGATTGTTACCTACTGTGAGCATTGCACGTCCTAGTGGGTTTTTTGAAATCACCCGGACAGATTGTTGCCACCAAAATGCAGTTTATTCCTTAGATGGCAATAAAACATATTGTGTTCTCTCTTATCCCTTATTAAACACTGCACCTGGTTACATTTAAGAATAACTTGTCGAACTTAAAGAACAATTAACCTGAATACACACGGTATACAATAACATATGGTAACCAACGCACAGGAACAACCAATGACAACAAACTGTAAGGCATCGAGACAATGATAGTTCGGAGTACACAGAAAGGCGTGACGGATCATAGGTGTCTTTAGACTTCAATCACACTAGTCCAAAACTCGCTTACCCTCTGTAAACCAATGAGGAGGAAGGGGGTGTTACTTTGTTATGCCGTAGGCACTAGCACTGAGCGGCTACCATATCTGCTCAGCAGCTTGCCCGAAGCCCATTTACCGGTTTCTCTGTCCATACTATCCCCAAATATCATTTTTTACCCAAAAAGAAATTGTTAACTTTGGTTGAAATTAGCGTTTAAGTTCAAAAAACATGTACCCCTTCAGAAACATAACTCTATTCAGGGTATACATTTGCTTTGGCAGAATCACTCATTTCAGAGTGTCATGATAAGCTGCACAGCGTACACAGGCTTGTTGAGCGAAGCAGAGGGTCTGGGGCAGATTTGACCAAATGCGTACATACGTGTGTGGCCCAATCTGAAACATTCGGTCATTTGGATCAGAACGTCCGGATCTAGCGGGTGACTGGTAACGCAATTGAATGACGACCTCATACATGGCAAGGTGCTATCATCACCCAAAGTTAACTTTACCATCTGTCCTGATCGACATCTGAAAGATCGAAACTTAATGGTGGGCAGCACAGTGGCTCAGTGGTTAGCACTTCTGCCTCACAGCACTTGGGTCATGAGTTTGATTCCCGTCCATGGCCTTATCTGTGTAGAGTTTGTATGTTCTCCCCGTGTTTGCGTGGGTTTCCTCTGGGTGCTCCAGTTTCCTCCCACACTCCAAAAACATACTGGTAGGTTAACTGGCTGCTACTAAAAAAGCCCATAGTTTCTGTCTGTGTGTGTATAAGTTAGGGGATTTAGACTGTAAACTCCAATGGGGCAGGGACTGATGTGAATAAGTTCTCTGTACAGCGCTGTGCAATTAGTGGCGCTATATAAATAAATAGATGAGGATGATGAATGGTATGGGTACCTTTATATCTCATCACCCACAATAAGGATCTTGCTTTGCACAATTACATAATACTAATAAACAGTGCTAACTTAATGTACACTGACAGAACCTGAGGATTAACGCAAGCAATAAATGGCTGAAAGATTACGTTGAAAAAAATGTTTTAAAATAATACATATATACTAGCTATGTTCATACAAGAACATACCCATGAGAGAAGTTTGCTTGAGAATTTGTTGCCTGGAAAGATTGATGCAATAATTCTACTAGTTTTCTGTATATTGATCCTCATTTAGAGATAGGAGCAAAGCAAAATAAGGAGCAAAATTGCACCTTGGCAAAACCGTGTTGCATTGCAGGGGGCTATTGTAAAATGTGCAGACAGATTTAGAGTTGGCAAGAGGCGTGTCGTAGCTCAACTCTAAATTGCAGTGTAAAAATAAAGATGTCCAGTATTTGTGTGCTACATGCAAAAGCTGCCAGTATTTTCCTTGAATGCAAAAAAAAAATAAAATAAAATAAATGTGTCTCACCCCTTGCACTGCAACATGGTTTGCCAGAAGCAAATTTGCTCTTAGCTTTAAATGAGGCCCATACTGTGCTCCAAGTGGTACTGTTCTGTTGGTGTCTGTGGATATTTCATTACAGGAATCAATGTAGCAAGTTAAACTCATAACAATAAATTGCTAATATACAAAATAATAAGATTGTATGTGCATATTAGGCTAATATGTTTTATTGAGCACTTATACCAAGAAATTATACAGTATATACTTCCATAATACCTGAAATTCCCATTATTTAGTTTATTACTTTTTTTAAAAAATACTCTAATGTTACATACCTGTAGGAGCTTCACAAGGAATTTCAAATAACCTCAGGGAAAATTCACACCACATCATCGAGCATGGATGACTTTCCAAAACTACCTTAGCTGGGTAGTAAAAATGGCTCTTTTTATAAATGAGCAATTTGCCACGATATTCTGGATGTGAAAATGAGCTATAATTTAGCAGGAATGTAAAAGGCAACACTACATAGATTGATTGACAGATGCCAGGATCTAGGCATTAACCTATAGGAAAATACAACCTGCCCTTTAATTAACATATACAGGGAAAACTTACCATTAATGGCATAGCATATCTGTATCTACTAGTATTATTATTGTCATCATTCATTTATATAGTGGAAATCATATTACACAGCAAGGTGCAGAGAATATGTAATCAGCAGCAGCTATTTATTTAGAGACACTAATTCCGCAACGCTGTACAGAGAACTCACTCACATCAGTCCCTGCCCCATTGGTGTTTACAGTCTAAATTCCCTAACACACACACACACACACACACACACACAGACCAAGGGACTAAGGGCAATTTAGCCAATTAACCTACCAGTATGTTTTTGGAGTGTGGGAGGAAACCGAAGCACCCGGAGGAAACCCAGGGAGAACACACAAACTCCACACAGATAAGGCCATGGTCAGGAATTGAACTCATGATCCCAGTGCTGCGAGGCAGAAGTGCTAACCAGTGAGCCACCATGCTGCCCACATCATTCACAGCAGTCCCTGCCCCATTGAAGTTTACAATCTTATTTCCCATCACACACAAAAACTGGGGTCCATTTGTCAAAAATCTATTAACCCACCAGTATGTTTTTTGGAGTGTGGGAGGAAACTAAAGCAAACACAAGGAGAACATACAAATAACGTGCTGGGTGGAACAGAACCCATGACCGAGAAACTGGGAGGGAGCAGTAGTAACAACTGCACCACTAACGCTTTCCTAATCCAGGACCTGAAATTCAGATACAAAACCAACAGTTATTAATTGTTCACTCTGTCTTACTAATATAAATCAATCACCTTATTGATCTGTGCATGTATATCCAAAATCCTGAGGCTTAATCATTTTGGGCACTGTGCAAAGTTCAAAGCTTGTGCCAGAAAGACATCTTTGTTACTATAGACTCATGAATAAGAGATTCCAATGATCATTCACAGATAGTGATGTCTACACAGATGCAGCCAATCTGATTAAATATGGCTGCTCTTTGTTCTTTTGAAATTACTGAATCTCCATGCTGCCCTTAATATTTAAATAAATACAATTTACTATAATTTTTCTATATGTAGATAACGTCTCTTGTCATAATTATATTCTCTTAAATGTATTTAACCTGACATGGAAAAGAAATCGTAATGTAGATTCATTCAGCATGAGAAAGATGTTTATGCCTGACAAAGTTCCCAATTAAAAAACACCAGAACACAATTGGGCAAATTTTTGGGGGGGAAATTCCAGATGAGCCCTGAACGTATTTAGCTTGTCTCCTCCTGCACAGCAACATGAGAAAGGTTGACTACTTAAGCTGAATCTGTGAGCTTCAGAATACATGTAATGGATGTAGCAGATTACTATTGAGCAGAAGGTGTTCCATCGACCTTGTTCCAGCAACGGTGATTACCATACCAGTGGTTAAACTACTGTCGGAGAAACCCAAGTGATTGATGTGGGGTACGGAGATGTAGGTCCATCTATACTAGAGGCCGCCACTGTGCTCTTCTTAAAGTAATACATAGTAATCCCTATACACTACTCCATAATTTACAGTCTAAGCCTTACAAGTAACTTAAGGAGAATAATATAATATACATATTCTGCAAAAGTTTAGCTGCTGCTGGGCGAGACTCGTCAGTACAAATTCAGTTCAAATTCCAGTTCTGGTAAGTCTACTCAGCAGAAGACCGGCTAAACATGAGAGTGCAAAGTCCTATGAAGGCGAAGGTTATTTAAGGCCAACCGGTTTGCAGACAATGGCCTTCTGAGTGAACCAAAGCCATCGGGTCATCAAAGGAACACACTACAAGCTGGTCCGGCACTCCCATTAGTAGTTCTAATATGGACACCTTGAACGCCAGCCTTTATGGGGGTGCCTAAACACTGAATGAGTAACTTCATGTCATTAGTGCTTTTACTTTTTACCTAAGAGCAATAGATACTCCCCTTGGCTATGTCTAGTTTGGGTAGGATTGTATCATGTCACTTGTCACCCAATTGTAAAGCGCTACGGAATTTGCTGGCGCTATATAAATAAATGTTGATGATGATGATGATGATGATGTCACCTCTTGGTTGAATGAATTGAATTCTCTTTAGGTAAACAGTTCTGGAACATATCCCACTGCCTGGAGAATGGTTTAGTGCTACCATGGCTGTAGTGTTTGTGGCCACAAACAATCCCTGTTAAACTTCCCCCAAGGTTCTATGCTGCACTGTACCATATAAAGACAGAGTGATCATACAGGTCGACAGTGCAATAATAAACTTCTCTGTTTATTGTGACAGCATGCACAGCTGTATTGTATGCAGTGAAAATCAAGAGTTAAGTAGATGGTCTAGGTGTAATAAGCCAGTTCATACTTAGTAGCGGGGAGTCAAATGAGAGCCAGATTGCTACTCAGTGTGTATAGCCAGATGAAAACAAGGCTGGTACACAAAGTAGGATAAGAACACAGTGTCAGGAAGGCAATACAGGACAGCATAACATACATCAATAGTGTCAATAACCTGGGTACATATGTTAGGCCTAGCTGGCTATAGGCAGACAGTATAATAGACATACCTAGGGCCCGCTGTACTGTTGGACACAGTTGCATTTGCTCATTTTGAGCTTCACTTAAAAGTCATTGTACATGTGCAGAGAAGGCACCTATAATAGGCACCAGCAATAGGCTGATTAGGCTGCAGTTTGGGGCGCTAGGCTTTTGGGGGTGGCACAAAATTTTGACAGTGAGAGGTTCAAAGTGAAAATCATTTATCTTAAAATATTAGAGCATATCTGTTCTCCAAAGTAAAAAGAAAACATGAAAGAGAATGTAGTAGGGTTTTAATTTTGATGGTAAAGACCGAAGACAACGAGTCATCCTTGGGTGGGCACTTAAGGATAAACAAGTAAATGAGATGGCAACAAGCGCAGGCGTGACAGCCCCCTCCTCCTCCTTCACATCTTCGCTCTCAGTAGCGCTCTTTCACGCCTCTGTTCTGCTATACAGTTCTGATTTCAATGAAATGAGCGACAGAGATTGGCGAGACCCTTTTAGAAAACAGTGGAGCTGTGTTTAGAAAACACTGGAATACAAACATTACTGGGGGGTGAAGGAAGCCTGATTCAAAATTAAGGATGAGTTTGTACTTACCTACCGCTTATTAGCCTAGCGTGAAATGCGAGAGAGCACTACAGGTGTATTAGCCTTTGGCGACCTGAACCCATATTCAGTCCCTGGTTTTGACCTGCACTTATCTAACAGCTTTGAGGGCTGAATCAGGTTCAAGACAGTCCTTTAGCCTGATTCATCAAGGAACGTAAATGCTGATTTTGTGCGTATAATACACAAACTTTTATCTGCACATGCCCAGAATTGGACCATACGCAACTAAACACATCAGCAGTCAATTAATCTTCGTACGCAAAGGACACTTACTACAGCCTATGATTTCTTTGAGGAATTGAGGCAGGGAAGAGGTGTTCACCTGTAGTCAATGTACAGTAAGGGCGTGCCAAACTTGAGAGCACACGGCAGCGGCTGATTCAAACTTTGGGCATTTCGAAAGTATTTGATTTCCTGCCATATCTCTTTAACCAGCTGCAGGTCTAGTCTAAGTCCTGATCGGTAGTGATGACAGTCTCGTATGCATGACATAACATGTGTTTGCTATCTGGAGCAACTGTAAAAATATATTTTATGTTCAGTAGACATTAAGAACATCCTAATAAATGTATTTCATGGGGAAAAATATATAAAAAAACTAAATTTTTTATTCATTGTTTTATCATTATTGCCTATTTTATTAAAAGGTGACATTAATTGATTTTTTTCCCTGTGCATTCGTTTTATATTCCACATAGATATTGGATGTATCCTGCAGCATCTTGTGTTGTGGAGCTGAACAGACCTACACCTGAATTCATCAGCGCACGTATCTTCTGATCCGCTCCTTATTGAATTTGGGAGTGCGTATGCCCGAATTCCGTGCGTCTTAAAACAAACGCTTCTTGCGCTCAGTTGGTCTGAGCCATTAAGGAGAGCAAAGCATAAAAAAGGAGTAACTTTGCACCTGGAAAAAAACATGTTGCATTGGAGGAGGAGGTAAATTTAAAATGTGGGACAGATTTATAGTTGGGATAGGGCATGTCCTAGATCAACTTTAAATTTCAGAGTAAAAATAAAGCTATCAAGTATTTGTGTGCTACATGAAAAAACAGCCAGTATTTAACTTACGTGCAAAATAATAAACTAATTTGCACCCATTGTATTGTAACATTGTTTGTCCAGGAGCAAACTTACTCCTTATTTTTGCTTTGCTCTCCATGATGAATCGGGCCCCTTGTGTGCTGCAGCAGAACAGCTCCATCAGGAGTTCAGGTCTGAGGCAGAACTGCAGGCAGAACTTTAGCTTTACAATTGCACCTTTGGCAGCAGTATTGCAATCCCATTGAAAATCTCCCATGGTACCATGGAACCCAAAGTCTGGGCTGCAGGCCCGCTGAGGTTTAAAGTGCACCTGTACTAATTGCTATAAAGGTGTATTTAATAGTTTATCGTTAATGACATCCATTTAGACATTTACTTAAATTGCATGGTTTTCTAGACTCTGTCCCTTAATTATTCAAATAAGTCATGTTTTGAGATTTCTCTCTGTAAGAACAGGTGGGATCATTTGTGACCCAGTCCTAAACAGTACAATCATTTACCTGTTTATGATTAAGGAAATCTTGAAAACACGCCCTGTTGCAGGTATTTAAGGACCAGAATTGATAACTGCTAGCCTACAGCGTAGACTAGTCAAAGCCAGTATTGTCATTCTATGTAACTACAACTATGTTCTCATTTTTGCTATTTGTACCGTGGAATTGTACCTACTTGAAATAGGACTTCTGCTTGAAATTGCCAGATGAAATGGGAGAAAAACACTGTTGCTGTCATCATAACTATAATTCTTTAGCAACACCTGTGACCATAGAAACATTCAGTGCACACCACAGTTTCTATGGTTACAGCTGTTGCTAAGGAAGGTCAGTTATTCACAACTTTTTATTTAACATCAGCAACAGTGTGTTTTTCCAATTTTAGCAGGCGATTTCAGGCAGAAATACTATTTCACATCTCAGTAGTTATTACAGTACATTTTAGTAGCCAGCATATTCATTTTGTGCGGCAAATGTATTTTTGAGTGGCATTACCCTAAAGGATAATTCCAGACACCAGTCACACCCCCTCCCATCTCAACATTTACTTATTTACCCACTTACTGTATTATTCAGGCATCCTGGAGAATTTTGTAAGTTAACAGGATTGTAGAAAGGAAAGGATTGGAGAAGTCACAGCAGCCAGGGTTTACATAAAACAAATCATAAAAAATGAGCTTGAAGTATTTTACTTATTATGATGATTGGGGGCTTTTTTTTATTATTTAACAACATTTATGAACATTTGCCATTGTGCACAAAAAGATTTATTCCAGATTTCTAGTTAGACACGTTTATTAGCTAAGCATTTGCATCTGCTATACAGATACTGATTACAGTTCACGTTTATCTTTGAAATATGCATATCACTAATGCACAGTATCAACTGTTTATTCGTAATGTCTCTAGAATGCACCATGATATTACTGTCTGTATATACACATGTTCTTCCAGGAATCTGCAACTACACACTCCTTTACTTCAGTTTATCTCTATATACACGTCCTTGTGGTTTTAACTGTAGCTAATATTTTTGAGTTACTGTTTTCATGTAACGTGTGATTATCCTCTTTTCAATAACACATATTAATTACTTTTTAAAAAGTATGAGGATCTGTTATTAACTATGTTAGTAGTGTGGACAAATTTACACTGACTATATCATCTTAATTAGCCGATCATCCGTGGATTATCTACCACGCAATACTGTGAATGAATTAGCGCATATCATTAAAATTTTATTTAGATGCATCCAAAATAAAACTGTGCCTCGTCTACCCATCCAACCTCCTCCCCTAAAACCTTGAAATATAAACATTATTTCTGGCGAAATTTACTGTTTTTGAGAATGTCGCCAAAGGTCCTTAATTTATATGGACTATCCCAGTCTGCAAAATCTTCCATGTTTTGCCAGCGGAATTTGGGCATCAGTGCTCCCTGTCCTAGGCCATCTGCACCACACAGCAGAATGAATTGACCTTCGTCGCCCAAGCTATTTTAATATAGACTATAATTCTACAAAATGAGACTTTACAAGGAGAGCAATGAACGGCAGCCAGAGGAACGGTGAAGCGAAAACTGACCTTGAAGTCTGTATTGACGTAACTTCACACCAAAGTGAAGCAGCCTGTTCAGCCGCAAAATGCAATCTGTGGCAACTTTTGCTGATCTCTAGTCATAGTGAAAGTGAGAAATTATACCATGACAGGGATTGCAGTGAACGAGGATCCACATATGGTATCATGCAGGCAGGGCTGGATTAAGACATTGTAGGCTCCTGGGCTAGGGGTACTGTGAGGCCCCCATTTGTCAAGTCACATATGCCCAATCCGATATTACTGGGGAGCCCCCAGTAATATCGGATTGGGCATACGTTGCTTGACAAACGTTTATTTTTTAATATACCTACTATGTATTTTCAAAAAGCAAAAAAGAACATGTCCTCTCCCCCTCCTCATGATGACATACCTGTCCCCTCCCCCCCATGTATCACCTCCAGAGCCTTCACTCCTAATCTTCACCCCTGATAAATAGACATGATTGGAACCGGTTGGGTGCTCCTGAAGAAGGGGGAAGGGGTATAAGGATGCTGCCTCAAACCCTATGGGGTGGTCTCAGTTCCCCACAGAAAGGATAAATAAAATATATTTGGTTGCTGGGAAAGGACGCAGAAGGGGATGGGATCAGATGGGGTTGGGAGTGATATCGCTCGTATATATAAATCAATATTAATGTGTGAGTGAAGCCTCGCCTAGGTTTTATTTCTTTGTATTTAACTGCAAAAAAGTATGTACTAATTGAAATTCAAAGAATTGCCATATAAACTACCATTTAAGGTGATGGCTGTGCTATGTTTTCACTCACTCATTAGTTTTGATTTATATATATATATATATATATCACTCCCGTCCCAACCCCATCTGATCCCATGCCTTACTGCGCCCTTTCCCAGCAACCAAATATATTTTACTTACCTACTAGCTGTCATCTTCTCTCCAGCTCTTCGCTGTAGGCTTAGGCGGCACCACTGTCTTCTTGTCCTGTCAGTGCGGGCATGGAGCGCCCTGCACTGCTTAGTGTGGTCACGTCACGTGAGATCACCCAGTCTTGCGTGACCTCCTCACTAAGCAATGTAGGGCACGCCTTGCCCGCACTGACAGTGATCACTGGCATTATAAAAAAACAATATATGTATATATATATATATATATATATAACGCTGCCAGCAAATCTTTCTTAGGGGCCCCCCAGCTGCACGAGGCCCCTGGGCTATAGCCCAGAAATTCCTGCGGTTAATCTGGCCTTGCATGCAGGACATACTTAGAGGCACCAGCTCAATAGCAAAGTTTCTCTGGACACTATATGGAAATAATAGCAACTATCAAGTTGACCTGGTCATGAAGGGGTATACTCTCTCCCATCATGACGTGGTTAATATTCTTCATAAATAGTCATATTTGCTAGAAGACGATCTTTTCTTACCCAAGTTGCAACCAAAACTCTTATCCATTATCTCATCATCTCCCGCCTCAACTACTGTTACCTCTTCCTTTCTGACATTCTCCTCACCCATCTGTCCCCACTTCAAACCATCCTGAATTCTGTGGCAAGACTGATCTTCATCTGCTCCCCATCTGTAAATCCTCACATTGGCTCCCCGTATTCTCCAAACCCAGTCACCTACCATCACCTTCAGGGACATCACCATCAGCAAAACCTTATCGCCAAATACTCACCCTCACCCCCTCTTAGATCTACCTCTGAACTCGTCCACGTCTAATCTCTGATTACCACCTCTCACTCCTGTCTACAATACATCTACATGCCACTACCCACCTATGGAAATTCCTGACAAGCCTACGGTACCCAGCCTTTAAATCCTGAAAGCCCACCTCTTTACTCGAGCCTACCGTACCTCCACCTATACTTCTCATACTGGTATGCCCTCATAATTGCCCCAATTTCCACTCTGAGTTATATTCACTCCTCGTTTTATTTTTCCGATGCTGTGGAGCACTATGCTGCCTTATAAATAATAATAATAATAATAATAATAATAATAATAATAATAATAAAACTAGGGATGCTCCCAACACAGGCCAGGGGTAAATGTATCAAGCTGAGAGTTTTTCGCCGGGTTTGAAAAGTGGAGATGTTGTCTATAGCAACCAAGCAGATTCTAGCTGTCATTTTGTAGAATGTACAAAATAAATGATAACTAGAATCTGATTGATTTTACAAACCCGCTGGAAAACTCTCAGCTTGATACATTTACCCCCAGATGTGTATGTAAATAATGATTTATCATAGTCATTCAGTGAAGAAATAATTTTGACTGTGTTATGCACGTCTAGTTGCTATCTAATAACGATTGTCAATTGCAGTAATGTGGTTCCAAAGCACAATGTGATTTAATAGCCAAAAGTAGCAGAATAACAAATCAGAATAAAATAAGTACAGCCGTTACTTATCGCAGGTGCCTTGGATCCAGTGTACAGTAATTCAGGTCTGAAGGCTGTGGCAAAGTAGACTGTAGACTAGGTCCAGAGCCCCTGCTTATATACAGTCAGTGAAAACAGTAAAACAATGCAGATGATGTGGCTTGCTTCTATCGGTCCAGGCTTCAGGAGGGTCCAGTGTGATGCAGGTCATAGGCCAGTTCAAACGAAAATATCCAAAGGTGATTTTCCCACCAAGAATTCAGTTTAAACTAGTCTATTTCCATTACACAGACAGTATAATTTTAAACATTTATTCCCTATCATCACTAACTAGAGTATGCAATGTGCGATCTCTTCAGTAAATTAACTGGACAACCGAGGTTAAATAGGGGATTAAAATGATACTAAACATGACATATTTCCTGTAACCTGAACCTTTGATTTCACTAACATGTATATAACTTATAATATTAACCGTAAATATTGCTACATTTCGACACAAATAACTATGTGTTGCAACTACAATTAATGTGTACTAATTACAAATGTGTATGTTCGTGCGCATGCGTGTAAATGTGTAAAACCTGTTAATGCCACGTGTTGTGGCTGGATACAGTTCTCCACGCCGTAGAGTGCTTTAAGCATAATTTTCAGACAAAGACGATCAAGTTTGCTAGATATTAATTGAAATTACTTTATCCAATTTGCTGACTTCGACAACTGTTACACCTGTTATTAACAAGCTTTATCTAATAAAAAAAAACATTTACCAGGGACCACAAACTAATTTCCAGACACAGTCCCAGGACTTAAATATTTGTCCCTGATACAAAATCTGTTACTGCTGCACAATAGTAAATCGACCCCTACATAATTGATAATTGTGGTCATTAGCAAAGTGCAAAACACATAAACCAGGGAGAGTAGAAAATTACAATACATGAGTCACTTGTTCTTCAACTTGAAAAAAGGTGGGACCAAAAAGGGACAGGAGGGCATGCGTCAGAAAGAATTACACAATTAATCCACACAATGTATAGTAAGTGCCAGGTGCCATTTAAATCTGCCAGTGTAGTTGCATTTCTATTGTTCTGTATTTGCACAGTTTTCTTGTGTGAACATTTTTATTGTCCCCTATAGTCAAAAACATATAGTTGAATTAGACAGTCTTAAACTGGTGACACATAAGGGATCTTGTCACTCTGCCCAAGCACTGAGCAACAGATTGGATATATACAGCTGTTTGGTGCACAGACCAAATGACCAGATCATGCAGGGACCTGTTATGTGGTCGACAGAATACAGCTCAATGGAGAGATAGGGGTCACATTCGATAAGAGTTTTTGGGGCATGTCATTTTTTTTATGGGTGCATGTGCACAGTGACATTGGGTGAATTATTTCCCATATTTCATTCAATATGACTACATTTTTGGCTTTTGAGACTCAAATGTATGATTTTGCATTTTTTGGCATATAATTGTATCATTCCTCTAGTCTTCCTAGATCGTTAATCATCTCTCGATGTGTCTACCCTGT